>NW_027257284.1:0-29520 GCF_029215685.1 Pituophis catenifer annectens
TAATAATAATAATAATAATAATAATAATAATAATAATAATAATAATAATTTTATTTCTATACCGCCCTTCTCCCGAAGGACTCAGGGCGGTGTACAGCCAATTTAAAAACACAAGACACAACAATAATTAAAAATTAAAATAATTAAATAGATTTGGCCGATTTAAAACCCCAAAAATTTAAAATACCCCAATTTAAAATTATTAAGTTGATAGCCCGGCCTGGCGGAACAACAGGGTCTTCAATGCGCAACGAAACACCCGGAGGTCGGAGATCTTGCGTATTTCCGGGGGCAGTTCATTCCACAGGGCTGGGGCTCCCACAGAGAAGGCCCTCCCCCTGGGTGTCGCCAGCCGACATAACTTGGCTGATGGCACCCTGAGGAGACCCTCTCTGTGGGAGCGGACTGGTCGGTGGGAGGCTATTGGTGGCAGAAGACGGTCTCGAAGGTACCCGGGTCCTATGCCATGGAGCGCTTTAAAGGTGGTAACCAACACCTTGAATCGCACCCGGAAGACCACTGGGAGCCAGTGCAGCTCGCGCAGGAGGGGTGTCACGCGGGCACAACGAGTTGCGCCCATAACCACCCGCACGGCCGCATTCTGGACCAGTTGGAGCCTCCGAGTGCTCTTCAAGGGGAGCCCCATGTAGAGAGCATTACAATAGTCCAGCCGGGAGGTGACAAGGGCATGAGTGACTGTGCGCAAGGCGTCCCGGTCCAGAAAGGGCTGCAACTGGCGGATCAGGCGAACCTGATAAAAGGCCCCCCTGGCCACGGCCGTCATATGCTCTTCTAAAGACAGCTGTGTGTCCAGGAGGACACCCAGATTGCGAGCCCTCTCTGTGGGGGGCAAAGATTCACCCCCAATAGTCAGCGATGGCACCTGCTGACTATATCGGGACGCCGGCAGCCACAGCCACTCGGTCTTGGACGGGTTGAGTCTGAGCCTGTTCCTCCCCATCCAGACCCGCACGGCCTCCAGGCAGCGAGACATCACAGCAAGGGCATCATTGGGGTGGTCTGGGGTGGAAATGTACAGCTGAATATCATCAGCGTACAGATGACACTTCACCCCAAAACCACGGATGATCTCACCCAGTGGCTTCACATAAATGTTGAACAGAAGGGGCGAGAGGACCGACCCTTGTGGCACTCCCCATGCGAGATGCCTCGAGGTCGACCTCTGCCCCCCTGCCAACACAAACTGTGAGCAGTCGGAGAGGAAGGAGGAGAACCACCGCAGAACGGTGCCCCCTATTCCTAACTCTCTTAACCGCCGCAGCATGATACCATGGTCGATGGTATCAAAAGCCGCTGAGAGATCTAATAGGACTAGGACAGAGGAGCAACCCCTGTCCCGAGCCCTCCAGAGATCATCCACCAACGCGACCAATGCCGTTTCTGTGCTGTGCCCCCGCCTGAAGCCCGACTGGCATGGGTCTAGATAGATAGCTTCATCCAGGTGCCCGGGCAGTTGTCGTGCCACCACACTCTCAACAACCTTCGCCACAAAACGAAGGTTGGAGACCGGACGGTAGTTAGCTAATTCAGCCGGGTCCAGGGAAGGCTTCTTGAGGAGGGGCCTCACCACCGCCTCTTTCAAGGTGGCGGGAAAGGCACCCTCACTCAAAGAAGCAGTTATAATCCCCTGGAGCCAGCCTCGTGTAACCTCCCGGGAGGCCAGTACCAACCAGGAGGGACACGGGTCCAATAAACATGTGGCGGCACTAATCCTACCCAGAACCCTGTCCACATCCTCGGGAGCCACAGGATCAAACTCCTCCCAGATAATATTCTCAAGGCCTGCTCCTGTCTCCTCCCCTGGACTCATCCAATCGGAGTCCAAGCCATCCCGAATACGAGCGACTTTATCATGCAGGAATTGCACAAAATCCTCAGCGCGGCCTTGCAAGGGATGTTCCCGCACTCCCCCCCGAAGAAGGGAGTGGGTCACCCTAAACAGGGCGGCTGGGCGGTTCTCTGCAGATGCGATAAGAGCGGAGAAATGGTTAGCTTTCGCTGCTTTTATCGCCACTAGGTAGGTCTTGATATAAGACCTCACCTGTGTCCGGTCGGAATCGGATTGACTAGTCCTCCAAATGCTCTCTAGGCGTCTTTTCCGATGCTTCATCTCTCTCAGCTCCTCAGAGAACCAAGGAGCCAATTGAGATCGGCATCGGGTCAGAGGCCGCAAAGGCACGACGTGGTCCAAAGCTCCGGCGGCCGCACTCTCCCAGGCGGCCACCAGCTCTTCAGTCGAGTCGTGTGCCAGAGTCTCAGGAAACGGCCCAAGGTTCGTTTCCATCAGGAACCTTTCGGGGTCCATCAGGCGCCTGGGACGGAACCATTTGGTCGGTTCCGTCTCCCTGCGGCGGGGGAAAGCGGTAGGAAAGTCTAAGTGAAGGAGCGAATGATCTGTCCATGACAAGGGTTTGATGTCTAGATCCCCTCTACCAAGATCATTCAACCACTGACCAGAGACAAAAATCAGGTCCAGAGTGTGTCCCCCTATGTGAGTTGGTGTAGTGTTCCCAATTAACCATACTTTAGCTCTCCTTAAATACATTGGCTACAGAGCTCAGCCAATCAGGATGCAGAATGACTCAGCCCAGTTCTTAAAGCTACATAATACATTCACATAATACAAACATACAATGTTGGCTTATATATTTCCTGGCCAACCAATTAGGCAATACCCATTTCCTAATACTGCAGTTTGGCAGTTCAAATCTCACCAGGCTCAAGGTTGACTCAGCCTTCCATCCTTCTGTGGTGGGTAAAATGAGGACCCAGATTGTTGGGGGCAATAGGCTGACTCTGTAAACCGCTTAGAGAGGGCTGGAAAGCACTGCAAAGCGGTATATAAGTCTAAGTGCTACGTACTATTATTATATTTGAACATTGTTCAAGAAAGCATTATATTGGGCTTGACTTTGTCTTTCTTTTTGACCCCACTCTGTCTTTTTTTGGAGTATACTCAAAAAAGGCTTATCACCCACCTGTCAAGTGCTTCATTTTTTTTCTTCCTAAAATGCATCTCACTGATCACTTTGTGACATTGGACTAAGTGGATAACTGGCAGACTTCTTAAGTTCTCAGCTGTTTTCCTACATGCACATTCACAAACATGCATATAACTTTAATCCAAGCTTACATGAAGCTGAATTGCACTGATATCAAATGCATTTGAAAATTGCTTCTAGGCCTGATGAGGCTTTAATTTTTACGGCCATCCCTCTGTAGCAAAACCACAATTCAAGACTCTGCATTGACCATTTCAGAATGAGTTCATTAATATGCTAAGAGGATTTCCACTAGTGTTGTAGGCCAAAAAAAGGGAAACCAATACTCAAGCATGGGAAACAAGTAGCTTGCATAAATAAACTACTCAGCAGTCAATTTTTACAACTCAATTGGGCTTAGGGACCACTTGAAAAAAGACAGCAGGACCTGGAATAAGGGACAATCCTTGATGATAATTTCTATTTATGTGACTGTTTCATTAGAAGTAATTGTTCTTATTTGTATGTCATTGTATATTGTGCAATGTGTTTCATCTGAAGCAACAAAGCTGATGAGTGCTTTAAGCAGAGAATATAAAGATATTACTAAGACCTTGCATTTACCTAAAGGTTAGAAGCATCCATTGGAACTAATCCATTGAAGGGAGCTGCCAGCTGTTGCCAATTCTCAAATTCTGAAGTCAAGGAAGAGAGGATACAGAACTAGCTGGATTTTCTGTCGCTGAAATAAAGCTGTCATCTGTCCTAAGGATGACTGAAGAGCTTCTGCAGCCACCTGCTTAAAATGGAACCATCCAGCACCGCTAAATAAATTAGGAGGTGAGTATGGGAGGGAGAAAAGATTTTATGAAGCAATCTCCTCACAACAAATACTTACAGGCAGGAAAAAAATAATATGAATCTATTGGATGTGGAAAAGCAGTTCACACATTCAAAAATATCAACCATGCATGTTGGGGACATGGTAATTTATTCAGCCAGCAACAAAGAGATATGGTATCTTGAGACACCTCTAATTTTATTTCAGAAAACACATTGACCTACAATCACCTCATTTTGATTGAGTTTCCATAGAACTTCCACAGGATCATAGTACTGGACTAAATCAGTGGTGAAATGTAAAATTTGTTACTAGCGGTTCTGTGGGTGTGGCTTGGTGGGGGGTAATGTGACTGGGTGGCATGGCCAACTTTTTTTTTTTAACTTTTAAAAGCATTTTTTTCTACAACCTCTTCAGTTGAAGAGGTTGTAAAAAATTGCTTTTAAAAGGATCTGACGATCCCAGCTGAGTTGCCTGATCGTCAGAGGCTTTTTTTTTTTAAAATGCTTTTAAAAGTAAAAAAAAAAAAGGCCTCTGATGATCACACGGCTCAGTTGGGCATTGGGGGGGGGCAGGGATTTTTGCTACCGGTTCTCTGAACCACCCACCACCATCGCTACCAGATTGGGCGATCCGGTCCGACCAGGGAGCATTTCACCCCTGGACTAAATGTCTATGGAGATTCTCAGTCATCCTGGTCATGGTTGTTCTACTGAAAAACTGAAGAAGCTTCTTGGATGAGAAGTGAAACATCTTCAAGAAAAAACAAAGTCCAGTTGCCTTTTGAAAAAGCACCTTTGGGATAGTATTGGATTAATAAATGTAAGTAGCATTTGTTAACCTTGTGTTAATTCTGAGTGTTTGGGATTAAAAAAAAATATATCTCATAATGCTTTTCCAGTAAGGAGTATTACAGAACTTGTTTTGTTTACATATTCAATTGTTAATTAATTTCTGCATGCATTTTAATCTAAACTACACATAACTATTTTATTTTAAAAATGCATATGTTGATCATTTTTGAGATTTGACCTGCAATATGTTGCCCCATTTGGAATGTGACTCAAACAGTGGAAGCCATTTCCACTAAACCATCAGCTCGATTTGGAAAATTTGTTAATTTTATTTGACGCCACAAATCAAATCAGGTAGGTTTAATTTGGAAAGCCAATTTGACCTTGAAAGTATCCAAAATGTTTAGGTAGTTTCATCTGAAAGCAAAAAATGCAGTTGAGCGTATCATGTTGGATGAGTTCCATTTTCCTAGTTCATTAAGCATTCAAGAATCAGCGCCTGTTGGTTTTCAAAATCCCCTTAGGTTTAAGAGAAAGAATACCTGATTTAAGAAAAGAAAAACTGTAGTTGGAAATTAAGTACCATTGGCTTAGCGAACTATCTCTTTGGCTTGTTTTCCACTTCATCGCATGACCTTGCATGCACCCTCTGGTGACTGCCCTCTCATATTCACACGCTTTCCAGATTTTCAGTCTTAGAAGCAAATGCGAGCAAAGGAAACTAGTCTGTTGCAGGCTTGACTAGCTCTTGGTCTCATTTTGGCAGGAATCATATATTTTGCTTAATTAAGATAAGGCTGTTGCTTCTTTGCACATTTCACTAATACAGAATTTATTGATGCAGTCCGACTTGGTGCTTTGGAGTGATAAAATACAGCTGACGCAGAAGCCAAAGGCATCCTCGGTTTGAAATTGAAAAGCTTACTAATGGAGATGGATTTGTTGGCTTGGACCCAACATGGGTGCTCCTCTGAAACCCAAGAAAGAATTATATATGGTTTGTTTCATGTATTTATTGTTATGGCATTTTTTTAGAACCCATCCTTCCTTCAAGGAACACACAGGGAAGCATGCATGCTTCAATCTTGAGATAGATGAAGATGAGGACTGTGCCGTACTTTGGATTTGATCTCCAAGAAGTGTGGTGGAGGGAACAGAGGAAAAGACTGGGTCCTCATTTTACCGAGCTCGGAAGCATGGAAGACTGAGTCAACCTTCAGCCTGTCAGGATCGAACTCCAGACTGTGGGCAGCGTGAGCCTGTAATACTGCATTCTAACCACTCTGCCACCATGGATATTCTGTAATGGCATTTAGGAACAAACTGGAGAATGCCCATGTCTAGACCATATAGGTTAGTCTAACCATGAACTAATAGCAACTTCATTTTCCTTCAATGTTTGTTGATTAGACACTATGTAGATGCCATCAGCTATAAAAGTTTCTTGCTGGTATACAATCAAAAGAAAGAATCATTAAAAAAAATTAAACTAATGACAATATTTTGTCCAAAGATATGTACTTTGAAGGCTACTTCCTCTCAGCCCTAATAAGGAGGTGAGAGCAAACCATGCCTGAAAAATCTTTCCAAGAAAATTCCAGGGACTTGTCCAGGTAGTCAACAGTAGTCAAAAATAGGCACACACTTCCAAACCAACAAAATATAGACAAGCTACAATTACCAAACAGCAAAGGGATTTTTCATTGCTCCAATTTAAAAATTCAGTACAGATGTGGTTAGTTCTCCTCTGCAGAAAGACTGATAACTTGGACGCACTGAATCCTTGGCCCTTGCCTTGTTATGACGCTAGAGATATTAGCAGCTCTTTATGGAACCTTTTCTTAAACTATTTCCTGTATCTTCAAATACATTCTGTCATGAATCCACCCCTGGACCCCTCTCCAGATGTGACTTCAGAGGAGGAGGAGCAGTTTGAGTCAGTGGAGGAAAGCACTGCGCTAAGTGATGGCCCAGATTTGAGAGTGTGTGATGGGAGCAGAACAGTACACATTCTATGATTGATAACTCCTGAAGATTCCAAAATAACACATACATTTATTAAATCTGCATTGCTAGCATTTAAAACATGACTCCATTCAGATAAGACATATATAAGTTACAAAGAGATAGGCAATACTACATTATTTTTTAGTTCCTTTTCTTCTACTTTCTCTTTCTCACCCTATTTTAAATAATTTAAGATTTAATTTATTAAATATATTGGATAAAAGGCTATATCCATGTATTTGTATTACTTTTTAACATCCTTTATACCTTTAATGTATTAGATTAGGTAAAACTTTATCTGAAATCTTACTTTAGAAGTGCATTAATACAACATTATTCTATCCAGGGTTCCAACATTCTTATAATTAAATTGAATCCCATAGCTTTTCAGATTTAGTATTATTCTGTTGAAACTTTCTCAAAATAGTTAAAGACCACAATAAAGAATTCATCTGATTCAGTAATGTGAGAACACATTCTGCGCTCTTCACCTTCATCACTAAGAATTATGTGCAATCTCGTGCAGTTACATCTGAGGAGAACATAGATGCCTAGCTATAAAATGTGAGAAAAATGTTTACTCGTCTAAGAGGAGGAACTGATAAGTACAACTTTGTTCCTTCTCTGTCTTGTCATTGGACAGTCATTTTTGTAGGACATGCACCAATGATCTTCTTCTCAGACTACTTATTGCTAAACCATTAGCCATTTACACCCTTCTGGTTCAATGGTTGCATCTTTGGCAGAGATGGTTAAAGGAAGGCAACAGGAGTCATGACTCTAATAAGTAGCAATAGCCACACATCTCTTAATCAGCCAAGGATTGGATGCAATATGATGGTTAGGAAGGAAAGGTAATATGTCTAACATGGCAATTATCATGCATTCCACTAAGAGTGTGGAATTTATGTCTCTCTAAAACATATTTTACACATAAGGTTTGGACACTTTTACTTCATAAAGCTTTGGGGATCAAGTGTGTCTTTCCTTCCTTCCTTCCTTCCTTCCTTCCTTCCTTCCTTCCTTCCTTCCTTCCTTCCTTCCTTCCTTCCTTCCTTCCCTTCCCTTCCCTTCCCTTCCCTTCCCTTCCCTTCCTCCCTCCCTCCCTAAAATGGTAATTGCCTCCCACTGCCCATATAAGCAGATGAGATAACATATCTCAGTGATACCTTCCCAGGTTTTTTTTTTTTTTGCTTTAATTTATATGCCGCCCTTCTCCAGAGATTCAGGGCAGCTTACAATGCATTAAGCAATAGCCTTCATACTTTTTGTATATTTATACAAGGTCAGTTTATTGCCTCCACAATCTGGGTCCTCATTTTACCTACCTTTGAAAGGATGGAAGGCTGAGTCAACCTTGAGCCTGGTGAGATTTGAACTTGCAGTAATTGCAAGCAGCAGATGTTAATAACAGTGCTTTAGTCCACTGTACTACCAAGGCTCTTATCTCTTATCAGTTTCATATCTATGTTATTTACAGACACTCATAAAATCTAATAAATTTATTTTCAATTTATCAGTAAATAATGCATAACCAGAAATACAACAAAGTCAGAATTTCTTGCCAATACCATTGTTTCTCAACTTGCATATCTGGCTGGGGAATTCTGGGAGTTGACTTCTCTTAAAGTTGCCAAGACTAAAAAAAAACACACACTGGCATAGAAAGTATTCCTCTAGTCATTATCTACAACAGCATTGGGGACATATATGCTTCTTCACATGTGATTGAATCCCCAGCATCTCTCTTGTTAGCTTGACAAAGATGCTGGGAGCTGGATTTCAAACAACATCTGGAGTGCTACAAATTGCACACCACAATGTCATGCTAGGATGGCAAGGGTGATCTGGTTGCAACATCTGTTATCCCATTGATAGGGTTTATTTGGTTGGGAATGTAATAGTCAAACAGCTTATTAATGATAAACATTAGTGAAAGGACTCCTTTCACTATAGTGTATATTATTCTTTATTGTAAGGCAAGGGGTCTTTTAGCATCTCTAAGGCTATTTTGAAGAACAACTCCACCATCTCAAAATGAAGCCTGCTTGCAATCAGAACAAAAGTTGAGGCATGATTTGACACTTCATGTCTCTCCTATCCTGCAGAGTTTGATCAAAAAGTCATTGTGGTTCATTTTTTTGACTCAGCTCTATCACAGCCTATATTACTTCCTATATCACCTCCTACTGTATTATTATATTGAGTTTGTTATGTCAATAAAAGCAAATGCCCATGACTGACTTACTGGAAGGAAAAAAAACACCTTCTTCCATGCAATGCACAACACAGCATCAAATACCTGCTATTGTGTCACCTTGAATTACAGTTCATTTCAAGGCGATGTGATAAGATAAGACATCAAAGTTATAGCTTGACGTTCCACCATTGTTCATTTTTTATCCGGTCTTCATTTTCCACAAACTTGAGTAACTGAGTAAATTTAGACAAGCAGTTGCAGTGCATCAGTTGACACTGACAAACCAAATTAAGGTCCAAGAAGCTTACCATTGTTTCAACATTGCTCTAAGGTATGAAGTGACATATTCAATAAACCAAAATCTGTCTGAGCTGTTCCTGCCCTAAGGTGCTACCTGAATCAACTGCTAAAAAGTATTTTAAGTGTACTCCCCCTTTGCTATGGACAATACTAAGAGACTTGATCTCCAGGTATTTGAAAATACTTCAAATATTTCCCCCTACATAACATTTGGTAAAATCTACAAGTTTTAACAATTTGATATGGTATCCCTATAATTTAGTGTAATTTGGGAAGGTGAATTTGTCTGCTCGTAGTGCATAGTTCAAAGTGGATTTATCAGAAACAATTGATATTGCGGTATAAGGAACAGAATTTAGTATATAAATCAAAAAGGATCAAAGGATCAAAACAAATGAAACACAAGCAATGAATAATTCATCATTCATAATTTCATAATCATGAAATCCCTAAAACATTAGCAAAAATGAGGCACACATTAGAATTTGAGCAAGAAAAGGGTTGCCTCACAATTTTTATCCCTTCACTGAGCTATTGGTAGAATATGTAGTGTTACATGGCTTAAGATGTGATGGCTCCTTAGTATTATGTCCCAAAGATGGACTCAGATTTGTCACTTATACCAGCACAAGAACAAGAACAATAAAGAAAATAAAAAAGCAAAGGTAGTACCAATGGTAATAAGTCTCTTGGGTGCAATCCCAAAATAACTGGAGCACGACTTGAACACCATTGGCATTGACAAATTTATCACCAGTCAATTGCAAAGGGCAGATTTACTTGGAACAGCTTACAATGATGCCTTTAACACAGTGATAAAATCCAATTTTTTTAACTAAAAAATGGGCTTGGTGGGCATGGTGTGGCTTGGTGGGTGTGGCTTGGTGGGTGTGACAGGGGAAATATATTGCAAATCTCCATTCCCACCCCACTCCAGGGGAATGATACTACAAAATCCCCATTCTCTCCCCATTCCTAGGGGAAGGACATTGCAAAATCTCCATTCCCACCCCACTCTGGGGCCAGCCAGAGGTGGTATTTGCCAGTTCTCCAAACTACTCAAAATTTCTGCTACCGGTTCTCCGAACTGCTCAAAATTTCCGGTTCTCCAGAACCTGTCAGAACCTGTTGGATTTCACCCCTGCTCTAACTCTATCAAAAATCCACATCTCCCTATCCCAGGTCCTTGGGAAGCACTCAATAGGTGGATAAAAATGCCAAATCCAGTCTGAACGTCTGGCTGACTATACGACTAACATAATAATGACCATCTATTGAATAGATGAGATTATTATGAAATGGAACGTTTCATCTCCAACTGTTCATTCTCCTCAGAGGATTCTCCCTTGACTTATCTCCTCAGCTGGCAGGCTTCCATTCATTTGCCCTGGGTAGTGGGCCACTGGCCCCTGCGTCCTACACCCTTCAACATGGCCCATTTGCAGAAAGAGGGTTCATCCTGGGTGTTCCGCCCTCCATGACAGTTAGCCCCCCAGGAAGGAAGGAAGGACCTTTCAGACTTGGTTAACTAACTGGTTGAAGGAAGGGAGGAAGGGAGGCTTTTAGCCTGCTCAGTAACAGTGTCACTGTCTGAACTCTTTTACACCTCTCTCCTTTAGCTGAATTTCTATTAATTGTCCTCTTAAGAATTCTTACTTTTGAGTAAACCAACTGTTCCATTTGAAATACTAGGCAAATATTTCACGCTGCAATCCTAGCATTGAATTTAGGGAGACTTACTTCCGAGTAAATCAATTGTTCCTCCCTGTATGGGGGTGGGTGGGTATTATTTATTTATTTATTTATTTATTGAATTTTTATACCGCCCTTCTCCCGAACGACTCAGGGTGGTGAACAGATTAAGATTTCATATACATATAATAATTATATATATATATATTATAAACAGTAAATAATAAATTGAGTCAACTTGGTGTATCTGCTAAGATCTTGGCATAGAATTTAGATGTTTATGCTAGCCCTGCTTGTTGAAACAGAAAGGTCTTCAGGGCACATCGGAAAGTGCGAAGATCTGGGATTATTCGTATTCCAGGGGGTATTTTGTTCCAAAGAGTAGGTGCCCCCACAGAGAAGGCTCTCTCCCTTGGAACTACTAGACGGCATTGTTTTAATGATGGTACTATGAGTAGGCCTACTCTGTGAGAGCGTATTGGTTGGTGGGAGATTATCGGTTGCAGTAGGTGGTCTCGTAACTACTCAGGTCCTAAGCCATGGAGCACTTTAAAGGTAAGAACCAACACCTTGAACCGCACTCGGAAGGCCACTGGAAGCCAGTGCAGCTCATGTAGAAGAGGTGTTACATGTGAGCGCCATGTTGCTCCCATAATTACTCGCGCGGCCGCATTCTGGACCAGTTGGAGCTTCCGGGTGCACTTCAAGGGGAGCCCCATGTAGAGAGCATTGCAGTAGTCAAGTCGGGAAATGACGAGGGCTTGAGTGACTGTGCGTAATGAGTCCCGGTCTAGAAAGGGACGCAATTGGCGAATCAGGCGAACCTGATAGAAAGCTCCTCTGGCCATGGCTGTTATATGATCTTCTAAAGATAGTCGTGCATCCAGGAGGATGCCTAAATTGCGAGCTTTCTCTGCGGGGGTCAATGACTCGTTCCCAATAGTTAGTGATGGGACTAACTGGCTGTACCGGGACACCGGCAGCCACAGCCACTCAGTCTTGGAAGGGTTGAGTCGAAGACTGTTTCTCCCCATCCAGACCCGTACGGCCTCAAGGCACCGGGACATCACTCCAAGGGCATCATTGGGGTGGTTTGTGGTGGAAGGTAGAGAGGAGGCTGATGGGGGGAAGAGAGAGAGAATGAGGAAGGCATTTTGGCAAATTATTTTACACCTCTCTCCTTTCGCAGGATTTCTATTACACCCCCTCTAGCCAATTGGTTGGGGGCTAACTGCCATGGAGGACAGAACACCCAGGATGTACCCTCTTTCTGCGAATGGGCCGTGTTGAAGGGTGTGGGACGCAGGGGCCGGTGGCCCATTGCCCAGGATAAATGACTGGAGGTGTGCCAGCTGAGGAGATAAGTTGGGGGAGAATCGCCTGAGGAGAAACACCTGAGGAGAATGAACAGTCGGAGACGAAAAGTCCTAGACCCAATTATTACATATTGATACAGTAGCATGTATCAAAGTAACTATCAAGGTGACTGGACTGTATTGATCACTTGTTGGCAAGTCATGAAAGTGATGTTTCAGAATCTGCTCACTTTTTTTAAAAAAAAAAAAATCTGGTCCAACAGAAGAAAAGATCCATAAAACTCATCAGATCTTTCTGGCATAGTCATCAGAAGGGGAGTAATTGGAATACAACAAATACTTCTTTAGAATAATCCCTCTCTCTCTCTCTCTCTCTCTCTCTCTCTCTCTCTCTCTCTCTCTCTCTCTCTCTCTCTCTCTCACACACACACACACACACACACACACACACACACACACACACACACATAATCACCAACTCTACTTCTCCTGATGCAAAAGATGAAACTGACTGAGTAAACAGAGAATTTCAATACCCTTAATTAGAGCTCTGTGCTCCAAAGAGGAAAAAAAAATATTATTCCTGCACAGGAGATAATCCAATCCTTCACTCAACTCCACTTTTTGCAGTTTATAGGCTGGGCTCACACAATACTCTAAACCTCAAACTTGAGTTGACAGTTTCAGGTAACAAGTTAGGTGGAAACATATCAATCATGATGGTCTTGCTTTACATCAAGTGCTAACACAACTGCTCTCTCAATACGCTGAATCTATCCTCATAATCTTTTCTAACCACAATTGCTGAAATCTAGAGATAAACAACTTTAACATATTATTCAAGTTTAACATAATTTCAAAATAAAATTAAAAAAAAATCTACTTGCCAAAGAAAGGGGTATCACATTATGGCTCTGCCCACGTGTGACACGATCCTCCCTCATTTCACACAGAACACCACCTACATTCTGAGAAAAAGTAGGTTGCTCTTAGGTGGCATATGGAGAAGAAAAACAGTCAAGACTTCTGTGGTGTGTCATTTTCAAGATTTGCTTTTTTATATATACCCAAGTTTTAGCTTTGTCCTTTTATTTAGACTCAATACCGTGTGTTATTTTCTTGAGACGTGTCCACTGAAACCAAGTCCCAAGAGTCTGGAAGAGCCTGAGGGTATTTTATTTTGGAAGTGGGAATTAGAAAGACTCATACTTGAAAATCATCCCTCCAAAGAGAAAGGGAAAAAAGACAAATAAGCCAAGTTAACACTCTCATTCATGCTTGCAATTCTTTTTCCCATTTCACTACAGGAGCAACACTGTAAATCACCATGTTAATTATTCAGGTACAGTAGTGGCCAAAATTGTGGAAACCTTTTGGGAACAGTGTATTTTCTAAAACTAGCCAATAACCCAACTTTTTTTGGAAGTAGTACTCCAAATTATATATCAATGGAAAGATAATTTAATCAAGAATGTAATGTAATAACTTTTATGAAGGATTTGCTATTAGGATATCAGTTACAGTATAAAGAAGAAAAGTGAAACACATACAAAAAATGAGATATACAAAAATTATCAGCATAGAAAAAACGAGATATATAAAAATTATCACGTCAGGTAATACTTAGTTGGGTAACCTTTAGCATGAATTACGGCCTTATAACGTCTTCCCATAGAGTGAACCAAGTCTTTTAGTTCTGCATACCCAATTTTATGATGATTTTGTGATAATTGTTGTAGGAGAGAATAGGCTGAGGTCAAGGAAGGGGTCAAGTGCGTCATTAGCTTCGAGCCACTTCATGCCCACAAGAGAGCTAAGTCCAGCCCTTGAATTCTTAACAGAATAACAGAGTTGGAAGGGACCTTATCGGTCATCTAGTCCAACCTCCCCACTCAAGCAGTAGACCCTACACTATTCCTGACAAATGGCAGTCCAATCTTTTCTTGAAAGTCTCAAGTGATGAAGCTCCCATCACTTCCGCAGGCAACTTCTGTTCCATTGATTGATTGTTCTCACTGTCAGAAAGTTCCTCCTCATTTCTAGGTTGAATCTCTCCTTGGTCAGTTTCCATCCATTATTCCTTGTCTGGTCTTCAGGTGCTTTGGAAAACAGCTTGACCCCCTCCTCTCTGTGGCAGCCCCTCAAATATTGGAAGACTGCTCTCATGTCTCCTCTGGTCCTTCTTTTCACTAGATTAGCTATGCCCAGTTCATGTAACTGTTCTTCATATGTTTTAGTCTCCAGTCCCCTAATCATCCTGGTTGCTCTCCTATGCACATTTTCTAGAGTCTCAACTCTTTTTTATAGTGTGGTGACCAAAACTGGAGGTTGTAGTCTAGGTGTGGTCTTACTAAGACTTTATAGAGTGGTATTAGTACCTCAGTTGATCTTGATTATATCCCTCTGTTAATGCAATTTAGGATTGCATTGGCTTTTTTAGCTGCCGCTGCACATTGCTGGCTCATATTTAGCTGATTGTCCACTAAGACTCCAAGTTTCCTCTCACAGTCACTGCTATTAAGCCTGGTTTCCCCCAGTTTATATGTGTACTTTTGGTTTTGCTTACCTAAGTGTAGGACTTTACTTCTCTCTACATTGAATTTCATTTTGTTAGATAGGGCACAGTATTCAAGTCTGTCAAGATCCATCTGGATCTTGAGCCTATCTTCTAGGGTGTTAGCTATTCCTGCCAGCTTAGTATCATCTGAAAATTTGGTGAGTTCCCTTTCTATTCCCTCATCTAAGTCTTTATGAAGATATTGAAGAGTACTGGGCTTAAGACGGAACCTCGTGGCACCCAATTGCTTACTTCTCTCCATGTAGACTTAGACCCATTAAGGACTACTCGTTGAGTACGGTTTGTCAGCCAGTTGTGAATCCATTTGGTGGTGAAGCTATCTATCCCATTTTTTTTTTTAGCTTACGAAGAAGTAGGTTGTAGTCTACTTTGTCAAATGCCTTGCTGAAGTCTAAGTCTATTATGTCCACAGTATTTTGCTGGTCTACTAATTTAGTCACTATGTTGAAGAATGAAATAAGATTGGTTTGGCATGATCTGTTTTTAACAAACCCATGCTGACTGCTAGTTATTACTTTGCTCGTTTCTAGGTGTTGGCAGATCAGTTTTTTATTATCTTTTCCAGTATCTTCCCAGGTATTGATGTTAGACTGATTGGTCTGTAGTTTTCTGGGTCTGGTTTTTTCCCCCTTTTTTGAAGATGGGAACCACATCAGCTCTTTTCCAGTCCTCTGGTAGTTCCCCGGTGTTCCAGGATTTTTGAAAGATGTGTGCAGTGGTTCTGAGATGACATTTGCCAGATCCTTTAGAACTCTGGGAGTTCTAAATTATAATCCATCAGGTTTTCATGATTTGTATTCATCAAGAATACAAATATATTCTATTGATGAATACAAATCACAATACAATACAATACAATACAATACAATACAATACAATACAATACAATACAATACAATACAATACAATACAATACAATACAAATTCTGTTGACTCTTATCCATTGCCAATTGTCATGACTGTTAGTCATTCATATTATTGTAGAGAGATAGCATGGAAAAAACGTGTACTCATTTGAACAACCTTTGTCCCTGATTTCTTGTATCTGATAGTTGTTAGGTGAATGTGACAATCGTCATCCAAACCCATTGTCCAAAATGGAGGGTTTTTTTTGATGGAAACCAGAAGTAAATGCTAGTTGCCAGCAAAAACAAAACAAAACACCACATTTTAAATTGTGGTCACATGACTGCAGGACACATCCCAAGGATATGTATGTAATGTGTGTGTGTAAAGATTTCCTTTCTCCATTTCTTTATTAAGAAGGAGAACCAGTCTAGTGACTGGTTAAAATATTGAACTGGGACAGAGGACATTTGAACACATACTGGATGGGTTTTCAGCCCATTATTCTTTCTCAGTCTAACTTTTTTTCACAGGTTCGTTGTTTTGGGGTTAAAATGAACAGGAATTGTCATGTAAGCCACTCTAAGCTTCTGGAGAACAGTCTGGATATAAACCAGCAAATAAATGAATATGAATAAACAAAATGAAAAGCAGCCAAAACATGGAAACAGGCTGATTCACCAAGATCTCAGTGCTTCCTATAATTCCAGAAGGAGTTATATAATTCCAGAGGATTATATGATAGATAGATAGATAGATAGATAGATAGATAGATAGATAGATAGATATAGATATAGATATCGATATAGATATAGATATATAGATATATAGATATATAGATATAGATAGATATATAGATATATAGATATATAGATATATAGATATATATAATTAATTTAGGATAATCAAATGGCAGGATAATTTTATGCATGCTTCTTCTCACGTTGAGCATGTGTATGATATATATATATATATATATATATATGTGTGTGTGTGTGTGTGTGTGTGTGTGTGTGTGTTGTGTGTTTGTGTGTATGTGTGAGTATATATAAACTTATATATATATATAAACTTACATAAACATATATATATATATATATATATATATATATATATATATATATGTATATATAATAAAAAAAGATTTCATATACATGCTTCAATGTGAGAAGAAACATGCATAAAATTATCCTGCCATTTGATCATCCTAAATTAAACAGAACTATTCCTTGCCTATTTCACTTAATCTGATGCAGTTTATTTATTTATTTATTTATTTATTTATTTATTTATTTATTTACAAATATTTATATGCCGCCCTTCTCCCAAAGGACTCAGGGTGGTGAACACAAGTTAAAAACATACAATAATAAAGAAACATCCTAATTAAAACCAATTTAAACAAATACAAATAAATAATAAAACCCAAGAATCAGAATCAACCCATTTGTTGAAACAGCCAAGTCTTTAGGCCTCGACGGAAGGAGCGGAAATCAGGCACCGTCCGAAGCTTGGTGGGTAACTCATTCCAGAGGGCAGGAGCACCCACAGAAAATGCTCTACCCCTGGACGTCGCCAGCCGACATTGTCTGGTCAATGGTACCCTGAGTAGGGTAGCCCTGTGTGAGCAGACAGGACGGTGGGAGGCAGGTAGGAGATGGTCCTGCAAAAACCCGGACCTAAGCCATGTAGGGCTTTCAAGGTAAGTACCAGCACCTTGAAGCACCTTAAAGTACGTGTGAACCCTTTCATTTCCAAGTTATTAAATATGTTCATTTTATTGTACCTCATTCCTGGATTGTACCTCATTCCTAATACTTCCAAGGTCCCTTCCAGCCTCATGATTCTATGATTTTATGATTCTGTGACCTGTTATTATTTTGGTGGTCATTTGGATCTCAGCTTGCAGCACATTATCTACTTGAAGTCCAACCCTTAGACGTCATTACCTACTGCATTGATAACAATGTCACTGTTGAAGGCCATCTGCTGGGACATCAGTAGGTTCCTTGGGCCAGGGGTCTGATCCAGCAGACACTTATTCCAGTAGTGGGTTTCAAATCCTTTCGCTACTGGTTTGCTCATGGGTGTCGTCCGGGCGGGTGGGTGATCTGGGGTGAACCGGTAGCAACCCACCACTGACTTATTCTAAACTCTACCTCCTTCGTTGAGGAAACAGTTCTTTCATCCCTTTGGTTCCTGACACTGGAGAAGCAGCCAAGTAATCTAAGAGCCTAAAACAGGGGTGTCAAACTCAAGGCCTAGGGCCCAGATCCAGCCTGTGGGGTGCTTAGATCTGACCTGTGGGTCCACCCTGGAAACAGCAAAGGATCAGCCCGTGGTGCCTCTACCAGTGAAAAGGGAGCTCAAGGAGGCCATCCGCTGCCTCCCCAAGCTCTGTTTTCACTGGCAGAGGGCTGCAGGAGGCTGTCGTGGCTGAAAACGGAGCCCGGGAGGGCTAACGTGGTCGAAAATAGAGCCTCGAAGAGTGAACATCGAGCTGGCCACTCCCACTCTTGTCAAGCTCCTCCCTGCTCCCCTGAGGTCAAACTCAACCCTGATGTGGCCCACAACAAAATTGAATTTGACACCCCTCGCCTAAAAGTTAAAGAGGCAGAAGAATAAAGCAGACTGAATAAACCATAAATTCTCCTCTTCTATTTTTTAAATCAGGGGTGTCAAACTTGCATCATCACAGTGGTATCATGTGACGTATCATGACTTCCCCCCCCTTCGCTAAACCGGGCATGGGCGTGGCCAATGTGTGATGCATCCTGCCCACGGGCCATGAGTTTGACAGCCCTGTTCTAAATGGAAGGGAAAATACTTGCTGATAGAAAGAAATTACATCACAACCAAGGTGGCCATGCAAATACAACCTGGGTTCTTACTAAGACTTAACAGGTTTGGCTGAACCTAGCCAATCAAAGATGAATCCAAAGTGAATTGTGACATAATACAAGGTACAAATCCAATCTAATGGTGTCTCCTTTAAAACAAGTGTCCTAAATGAAAATCAGTAGCTTTTTAGTCTGCTAAAGCTCCTGCAATTATAAAACCAACAGCTGAAGCATGTTCACAACATTTAGCCATCAAAGAATCAACAGGACTGCTGAAAAGCATCCCTTGGCATGCTGAAATTTAGTATGAATTATGACAGCAAAGCTACTCTCACCCAAACAAATGATTAAAGTCTATTTTACAAATGCAAGTGCTTTGATTTCAGCACTTCATGGTGTTTAATCATTTACCAGCTAATTTAGAACATTCAGTAAACTGGAAACAGGTCTTTGGATATTGTTGTTGAACATATTTATCTACATTAGCAAATATTTGCAGTGCAGTTTCTTTTTTTTTTCCCCGCAGCCCTCCCTTGCCAGATGCAATATGTCTCTGTAGTTTGCTAAGACATTAAATTATATAGGCATTCTTATAAAAATGCACCATAAATTGGCTTTCTTTGCATGACATATTCAGAAAGAAGCTTTAGGCAGCAGAGTTCATATAGTACCATTTATTCCTCTCAAATGAACCACAATTTATCCAAGATATCAGATCCACTGTTTATATTTTCACAAAATACATAAACAGTAGTTAAAGACCATTGGCTGCATTTATACAACATGAAAAAACTGGTTAGCTTTGATCTTGGATAGTTCATTTTTTGTAGCTTACCATGCTTTGCTAAGTTGCAAGGGTTGCCCAGGAGGTTAGTTTATGGTCCAAAGGATTCTGCAAGACCCGAAAATAGTTAATGCAGCTTCCAGAATATGCTATTATGCAACTATGTGATTCAAGAGCTGTGGTAGCGCAGTGGTTAGAATGCAGTATTGCAGGCTACAGCTTGAAGTTTGATCTTGACTGGCTCAAGGTTGACTTTGCCTTCCATGGCCAATAAAATGAGGACCCAGATTGTTGGGGAAAATATCCTGATTCTGTAAACCATTTACAGCAGTGGTTCTCAACCTGTGGTCTTCAGAGAACCCTCAACTGGGGTCCTGCAATTCATTCATTAAGTCTAATGCTTTAAATTTTGAATTGTCTTGGGGGTCCACAGCTGTAGTTCATGGCCATAAAAGCTATTTAAAAGGGGTCCGGGGTGAAAAAATGGTTGAATACCACTGGCTGTAAATATTATAATTACCACTATTCAAATATTTGATTCAAGGCAATTTCATCTAATATCTGAATCAGATAGTTTTATTGAAGTATTGATAATCACTTCTCATTGTTGAAGGAATGAGAATAATCTATTATAACGAACAGCAAAGAACATAACTTCGTGGGAATTATCTGTATGAAGGTTTCCTTCAAAGTATTAATATTCCAAGTGTGGAATGAATCCCCAATGAAAGCTTAATTTTAAACTTCATGTCATTAAGGAATATAACTATTTTTTACTCATAGAGAATGTAATAGACACTTTATGGTACATTAGCCTCTTGCATACAATGCCCTTCTATATGATACCATCATCCCTAATGCACATATTATCCCATTAAAGAGATAGAAGTTAACAAAGTGAATAGCTTCAAGATTTGCACTCTTAACAGGAAAGTGCCAATTATCTGTAAGGTAGTTAAAAGAGGTCTTCTGAGGACTTTGTTTCTAACTGAGAGCAGCTATATACAACTACATCCAATTTTTTCCTGGAAATAGGTATTTCAGTGTTTTTCTGATTGATAGATATAAGAGGATCCACAAATGAGTCCATGTGGTGTTATCATTTATCCAGCCTTAGAATTAATCAAAATTTATGCATCTGTATAGAGAGAGACAACTGTTTACTTCCCACTATATCAAGTCAAACTTTTATTTCAGCCATAAAGTTGTAAACGTAAGATGTAAGAAGATAAAACTTATAACTATACCAGCAGTAACAGTCTAGGCTGTTGTAAAGCATAAGAACTAGCCTGAGTTAGCATCCCTACCACAAAACTATAAAGCATTGTAAGATTAAAATCTATATAAAAGATTTGTAATTAGTATTAATACTAAAACTATAAAAGCTATTCCATAGCAGAACACAATATAAAATATAAAACAGAGTGATATAAGAGCTCCTAAAAGTAAAACTAAAACACTAAATGGCTTGAGCTGCTCAGTAAATCAAAACAATCTAGGCTATAAGATATAGGAAAAAACTAAGAATTAGCATAACTAACACAACACTATAAAATATTATAACTCTGAACCCATAATACATCATGTAGACCTATTCAGTGATCAAAACTACAGTTTCTTTATTTAAAGTATGTCTAAAAAACAAAAGAAATTGAAGGTAGGGCCATAAATATAAATGACAATATTGCTGTTATCACAGAGACTAAAATTTCTTCTCCAAGACCCAACCACAATTTCAATCTGCATCTCTCCAAATGGTAGGGATGACACAGTAAGCAACTTCTATACTGAACAGTTACCTGGCCCTTCCTTTATTGTTTTTAGTTCATTGAGTAGAAAAAAAAAAGAAACCTATTTTTATTTATTTTTTTATATGAAAGGAGAAGAGAATTTGAGTGAAGTTCTCATAGCTGTGTACTTTTTTTTTTTTTTAAATTTGATTTATATGCCGCCCTTCTCTGGAGACTCAGGGCAGCTTACAATGCATTAAGCAATAGCCTTCATACTTTTGTATATTTATACAAAGTCAGCTTATTGCCCCCACAAACAGGGTCCTCATTTCACCTACTTTAGAAAGGATGGAAGGCTGAGTCAACCTTGAGCCTGGTGAGATTCGAACTTACAGTAATTGCAGACAGCTGGTGTTAAATTACAGTGCTTCTGTCTGTTGAGCTAAACCAGGCCCTTATATCCTTGTATATAGGACCAAGAAGTATCCATTACTGCTGTCTTTCATTGGAGCTTGCCAGTACTCTGTAGCTACAGATGTGAACGAGGAGAAAAAGTGATCAAATTAAGAAAAAAACGTTTCCAGTTTTTCCCATGAGGATTCTTTGCAAAGGGAGGAGCCTTAATAATTATACATTATTACACTTGTCTGAAATGTTATAGGGAGGACTAAAAGACCACCAAGGTCCCTTCTAACTCTGTTATTCTGTTATTATATTTTTTTCTACTATGATTAATGACTTACTTAAAACATGATGTTAACATACTGAATCTCTTATTCTTCCCAAAATGTTCTGTTTGTGTAGTAGAAGACTTCTCAAGTCCAGATAGAATTAATTTTGACACTGGGGCATAGCATTACTTGGAAAACCAAGATGCATTTTTTTTTTTTGCCTCAGATGTGAGATTTTCTTCTGCATGTATAGTTGTGTGGGTATGCATTCTCTTGGAAGTGCTCAATTTATTGGAACTTATATTTCTTTATCTACAACCTACAAGATTTTGATGCTTCAGGTAAAGGGAATAAATCATAAGGAGTGCTTTTCTTTTGGGTATGGGGTTTTGGCAGCTTTAGAAGAGGTGGAAGCATAGGGAATAGAATGTAATAGGGTTATCAAATAGGAAGGAGCATGATAATGAAAAAGAGTTAGTGTTGTGGCTCCGTTGCCTGAGCCTGGGCTATCAACAGATGCAGACTCTGAGAGTGAGGAAGAGGATTTGGCAAGGCCTCCCTCTCCAGGACCCTCCTCACTGGCAATGCCTCCGGAGGACACTGAAGACCAAAAGATAGGCTCAGAGCCAAGCACGTCCCCGCAGCCACAGGTGGACAGCGACGAAGGAGATAAGTGCTGGCTGGACCCTCGCCAGAGGCGCAGGGAGAAGCGTGCGCAGCAGAGGGGAAGGCGTGCCAGAGATTAGCTGAGTCACTGGACCACACCCCACAGGGTATAAATGTGGGTGTGGTGGCCGGTTCAGTTTGTGACAAGCAAAAACTAGAAATAATCCATGATCTCTGTGTTACTGGACTTTGCCTGCTTTATCAGACTGCATTTGGATTAATCCTTGTATTGTTGAAAACTCTGCCTGTTTTATCGGAATGCTGGCAGTCTAATCTTTGTTTTGTGTGAGTAAAGTCTGAATTGGCAGTTAGCCACTAGGTTGCTGCCAGCTTTATTTTCAAAGAATTTTGTCGTGTGGCTTATTAACTCCGGGCCGTCTGTGGGGGTGCGTGAGTGGAACGGGGACAGAACAGTTTGTTGCTATCTAGTGGTCATCTGGAATTTGCGCTTTTAGGAATTTAGCTTGAACGAGACAGGAAAACAACAATCTTCTCTACTGCTTTCAACAATAAATTTCAACATCATCTAAAGAAATTACACAGATAATATAGGAGCAACATTCAAACTGAAGGCACTTTTTCAAATGGCAATTGGACTTTGTTTTTCCTTGAAGGCATTTCGCAGAACTGAAGAAGTTTCTTGGATGAGAAGTGAAACGTCTTCAAGGAAAACAAAGACCAATTGCCTTTTGAAAAAAAGAACCTTTGGGACAACCATGACCTGGAGGATTGAGAATCTCCATAGACATTTAGGAGCAACAGAGTTTTTCATATAAAAATATAAAATATAAAAAATACTCTAGAAACTAATTTCTTACATATTATAATAGTCTTCTATGTGTCTTTGATGTACATCTCTATTTCAAATGGTTAATTTTACAGCTGTGCAGTCCTTGGAAATGATTGGAAAAAAAAATATGTTGATTCTTATACAAGTGTGAGCACAATTAAAGCAACCTGCCTTTATTCTAGCTTCTGGGAAAACATTAAAAATAAGATGCCACTGCTTGCAGGAGTTCATTAATTAAATTAATATGATTTCTAAAGGGCCTGAACTTTTCCTTTATTTTCATAAGGGTTGTGAAAGCACTCCAAAGAAATGGGACTACATTGCTGAAGAGCAGATATGTGTGATATATTGACACTTCTGAATCATGCATGGAGCATTCAAGAACTTTGTTTTTCAGTTGTCATAACTACCTTATTGCCACAAGGATTAAAACTGCACTTCGTTTATTCTTTTGTTGTTGTTGTTGTTTGCTTGTTTGTTTCCTGAACCAGGAAGCTACTAAATGAGAACTCTTTTAACTGTCTATCAGTTTCAACAGTCATCTCTGATTGACATAACTGTGAATAAAGAAAGAGTCATTCGGCTGAGATGAACTGTTACAGAAATTGAATAAATAAAACAAAACAGCTAAAGCCTTCTTATTTCATTGTCAGCCAGATACCAACCTACCAACCGATCTCTGCTTTGTCTGGTTTAATCCATTAGGGAAAGCCTCACAGGAAGTAAATGAAAATGGGAAAGTGTTCTCAAGATGCTTGTAGAAGAAAATTATTCCTCTGGAGTCACTCACAAACCTATCAATTTGACATTTTTAGCTGGATAGAAGCTAAGTGGAAACCAACCTGTTTAATACAAAATTGCATCTTCCCTGTTCCCCCACTTTGGAAACTGAAACTTGTAAAAAAGTCTGCAAGCGCTGTGGTGAACAAAAACATACTAGAACACACTGAGAATCCCTTATGAAATTAGACGTTATTAAATACACTTAGTTGCTCAATTTGTCAACTCTCAGTGTAGCTCTGTTTTAAATCTACTTAAAACGGCAAGAGCTTCTCAAGCTACAGTATGCCCATAATTATAATAAATAATCCTAATAGGCAAGGGATTTTGTCTCTGCATGTATGTGTTTAAGATTCCAGTAAGGAAGGTGTAATCCAGACCTAACTCAAGAACAACATAGAACAATCCAGCTAAAGTCCAGTTCTTTATTTGCTAACATGGAATAGACAGAATCTTGCTAGACTAAGCCTATACCTCCCCCCTCTATCCCCCCACCTCTCCCTCTCTCTCTCTCTCTTTTCCCCCCCCTCTCTCTCTCCTCCTTTTTTTATCTCCAATCCAGCTCTGAGTTGTGTTGTCTGTTGTCTCATCCCGCTTTGAAATCTGCTCCTGCTTTCTGGAAAATTTCTACTTCACTGTAGTCCATCACTTCCCCTCCACAAACACAATCCATCATAGGGTAGTACAACTGCACTAAAACAGTACAAAAATAACATAATAAAGAAAAACAATGCTGTACAGACAAAGACAACACAGCACCTAACTTATATATACTCATAAGAGATTTGTTACCCACCCTAACTTGAAACCAAACAGAATAGCCATGTTTAAAAAGGACAGGATAATGCCCAAATGAGTCAGTTTTGTTTAGGTTAGGAACTCGGAGACTGTGAGTTTTTGTCCCACCTTAGGCAAGAAGCCAGTTAGGTCAGCCATTCTTTCTCATCCCTAAGAAGGACACAATGGCAAACCACTTTTGAAATCTTGTCAAATCCTGACTTGAGGGCACAAAAAAGAAGCGGCGTACAAACTTCTGGGGAGGTTCCACAGCATAGGAACTATGACAACAGCAGCTTGCTTCTGAGCCCCTTCAAATGGCATTATTTGACCAATGAGACTGAATGCATGACAACTGTATATGATTATGGAGGAAGGGCAGAAGCTACAAGAGGTAGACGGTACCTTGGAAAACCAGAACCTACGCCATGAAGGTGTTTATAGATGGCAACTAGCTTTTTTAATTCAATCTACAAGCAAACCAATAACCAGTGCAGCTAACAAAGCAATTGCATTCTGGACCAATTACAACTTCCAAGTCATCTTCAAGGACAGCCTCATGTATTGCTCATTGCAACAGCTCACACACAGGGTGACTGAGGCTGTTCCAGAAACAGCACAACTGTATACAAGATGAGTCTGTGCAATGGGTTTCTTGATCATAATTTCATTGTTATTTTTAATTGCTTTACTAAGAATGCTCAACAATTACAATAATTCAGGATCATTTATTGTATTATAGTTTACTATTGATAAAATACATAATCAAATCTCAAAATGTTATTAACACAGCTGCCTGCAATTTCTGCTGGTTTGAATCTCTCCAAGGCTCAAGGTTGACTCAGCCTTCCATCCTTTCTAAGGTAGGTGAAATGAGGACCCAGTTTGTGGGGGCAATAAGCTGACTTTGTCTAAAATATACAAAAGAATGAAGGCTATTGCTTAACGCATTGTAAGCCGCCCTGAGTCTCCGGAGAAGGGCGGCATATAAATCAAATTTAAAAAAAAATCATCTTTCGGAATTATATACATATCAACAGATGACATGTAAAGTTAGAAGAAAAGTATTTAATACCATGCTGGGAAAAAAACCCTTGCATTTCAGATCTCATTCAGTTTGATGGAAGAGAATTGGCTGTTAGGGTTCCAAGTAACACCCCCAACCAAGTAAGACTCCGAGGCAATCAATTCCTGAACGATCCATTTTATTGGAGATGTCATATTGGCACATCTGAGAAAACCCGAATCTGAAAGCTCCAGGGTTTTCCCCACCCAAAGGAAAGCCAAAGTCCCTTTCCCTGCACCCACATGTCCATCACATGGTCCAATCAATCCACTGCCCCAACTGGAGATGCCTCCCAGTCACACCACTCCAGGTGCAGGCTGAACGTCCTTGACTCTCAGAGAAAAGAATGTTGTTATGGCTAAATATCTCTACCAACTCCATACAACTCCCCCCTCCCACTTTCCCACAGCACTAAGTGTGTCAGCCCTGAAGATCCAAAAGAAAAGATGGCCTCCAGGGCTGACATTTGCTTTACCATTTTTTTTCTCCAAAAGAAGAATTTCAAAGCTCGAGTGTGGTATTATTTGCCTATTTAATTAATTCATTTATTTTTCAAGCATACAAGCCATGGAATTCTAAACAATGTGTGACAGTTCACAACAAAATAAAACAAACAAAACCACTATGGCATTAGAAGATCAGATCAAAAGAACAAACTGTAATAAATAAAACACAATACTGATAAACCAGAAATACATTATTCAAAAAAAATAAGGAATGTTCTAATAAATATTTAAATATACTTGAATAAATAAATAAATTGAATGAATGAATAAATAAATTGTAAAAGGAGACATTATTGCATTATTTTAATATGTACGGATATTCTATCCTTCACAGAAGAATTTCTACAAAAATATGCAGTCTCTCTGATTTTGCATTGATCATGTTTTGGGTATGAATCCATTAGACAGTCTGTTCACTCTTAGTTCTCCATCTGTATGGTGAGGAATAACAGCAATATAACTTCCAGGCTTAGTGTCAAGATTTTTAATAAGGAAATGCTTTTGAAGCACTCCAAACCCTTGGCAGCATGAAGAACTGATAGATACTGTTAAATTATAAAGTGGTTGGGAGCAGTTCACCACCTCCTATCCTATTTAATTACCTGGGTCAAGAGGCATTTGTAACATTTCATTCATTTCAAAGGAGCAGAAGTTACTATGATAAGTCATTAGACTGAACTGAAGCCTAGGCCGAAGTTTAATTAATTTAAATATTCATGACAGAAAAACCATGTGGAAAAGCGTTGCTCTTAATCAGTACAGATGTTGATGTTCTCTCATGCAAAACCACTCCTTCTGACATTACAACAGAATGAACGTAGGGTAGAATTGAGATAAAGTGAATACAAGAACTGGGAGAAATACTTGCTGAGACACCCACATAAAATCCATGAGTGGGAGGGCACTGTTATTTCTAATATTTGGAAAGATGTTGCCTCTGAGCCTGCAAATAGAGGTAAAAATGATTGACTGACAATTAAATCTCAAAAGACAATGAGAAGTAGATTGCCTCTCCTAACGAAAAATTGGGATACTGTGAGATAAATAGAATTGGAAACATAGCTTGCCTTAACACAACACTAAGGCAGGTTTCTTGTAAAGAAACTATGATAGTCGGTTGATTTTAAGCTGGAGGAAGCAAAGTTGCACAGCCAAGGAGGATATGCGGGTTTTTTTGGGCAGGGAGTTGAGAGAGGGAAACATCAAATGGCAGAGTTACTGAAATGCTTGGAAAAGCTGAGTGAGACTTTTAACACTTTAGCACTTATTGGAGGGAGGACTGGTTTTATTAAATTACTATTTAAAAGATTACAAATAGTAATTCCTAAATATTGCAAGCCTATTCTAAACTTTAAATTTAAATTTAAATCTTTGGGGATGCTTTCTCCCTAAAAAATATATATATCATAGAAATTGAATCATCAGTTAATCACGTTTTGTTTTTTCTACTGACCAGAATCTCCTTGATAAGTTGAGCAACAATATCAATTGAATAAAAATTAAAATAATAAGATACGTCATTCCTAGGATAATAGAAATGATACAGAAAGATGTAAAATAACAGAAGTCTTTTCTAAATATTCATTTTCAGTCTCTACTACTGGTGCTTCACTGATCACAAATTAACTTTGGATGGATTTGGAGTTATATTACATAGTGTGAAGAATATCAGGGATCTCTAGATTTATTTTATCATTTTCGTTATAATTTTCTAAAGTTTTATTTTATTGTACTGTTTTCTATTTTATTGTTTTTATTTGGATATGTGACATGTACTAAAATATCTGGGTTCTAATG
This sequence comes from Pituophis catenifer annectens, assembly GCF_029215685.1. Classification (NCBI taxonomy): domain Eukaryota; kingdom Metazoa; phylum Chordata; class Lepidosauria; order Squamata; family Colubridae; genus Pituophis; species Pituophis catenifer. The sequence continues at coordinate 27,984 of NW_027257284.1, forward strand.
CTTTCTAATGCTTTCAGTTCTTCAGAAGCTTCTTGGATGACAAGCAATTTTTTTTTCTATTCAAGAAAAAAAAAAGAAAGAAAGTCCAGTTGCCTTTTGGAAAATCACCTTTGGGACTGCCACGACCTGGATGATTGAGAATCTCCATAGCCATGCTTTCTGTATGTTTTATTTGATCAAGCCCAACTCAGCCCAACTCAAATACCTTTGTGGCTCAGTATGATCTGGAAATGAAACCAGTGAACTGAAAAATTGATATATCAAGGCAAAAGTAGACATGGGGCAAAGAGGATGGAAAAAATAGGTAAGAGGGACTGGGAGATAAGAAAAGCAAAGAGTCAAATTGACAGTGTCTGTAGTCTACAAGGAAAATATGTATAAAATGTTTTATAGATGGCACCTTCCACCGGAGAGACTGGCCAAAATGTTCCCCAATACTCCATCAACCTGCTGGAAATTTAAACAACGTCAGGGAACATACTACCACATGTGGTGGACATGCCCCAAGGTAAAACAATATTGGAGTAAAATTAGAATATATTTAGAAGAGATAACCAGACAACGAATAGAGATGAAGCCAGAAATATTTTTGTTAGGAATACTTCCAGGAATATATGACAAAAAATACAATATTTAATTATACATATTACAACAGCGGAAAGAATAATATATGCACAGAATTGGAAAAATAATAATACACCAATGGAAGAAAATTTGATTAGAAAAGTTTTGGAGTGCACAAAGATGGAAAAGCTCACAAAAGAAATACAAGAAAAGGAGGAAACAGAATACTATATGGTATGGGAGAAATGGTATGAATGGTTAGAGGAGAGGTATAAAGGGCAAGGAAAGGGTAAATGAGGAAGAATTGAAAAGTAGTAACAAACAAGTGGAAATGGAACGGACGTAGAATGTATGATTGAAATTGAGTACATTGTTATTTTTATGTATATAAATCAATATTAGAATCATATGTATAAATGGTAAATTGAAGTAAGGAGAAAAATGTGTAAGAAATGTTTAGTGATGTGAAAATGTTGAAAAGAAGAAAATTGTAAAAATTTCTTTTTTTGTTTTTTAAAAAACTGTTTAATAAAATTTTATTTATATATATATAAGAAAAGAAAAGCAAACAGCTGTCCTTTGGGAGGAGTGTGTGTGCTATGAAACCCCAAACTCTCCAATTGTTGGGGTAGCACACTTTGCTCTTGTTTTGTTCTAAAGGGATGCAATTAGTGTTGGAAGAAATAAAATTGCTGCTGTTGATGTATCACCCTGTTTACTGGTAATGAAATGTTTATGGACCAATTTGGTATGCTACTAAAAAGTGAATGAATTTAGTTCAGGATGAAAGAACAGGAAGTGTGAAGTCTTCCTAAATCACTTTCAAGCAGTTATGCATGGCAAGACACTGTTCACTGCACATACACACTCAGGTTGATTTAAAATTAGAGAAAGCAGACACTTTCTTTATGCATTCGTCTCGGTAAAAATAACATGACCAATTCTTCATGTTTCAGCTTGAAGACAGAAAACA
>NW_027257285.1:0-2500 GCF_029215685.1 Pituophis catenifer annectens
CTTCGCCTCGGTGCCCACGCCGGACCCCGGGGGTGTCCGCGCCGGGCAGTCTTCCCGGTCTACCGGGGCCCCGGCCGGATCAGCCTTTCTGTTTCCCCCGCCACGATGGATGCACGGGATCCCGGCTCCGGGTCCGCGGGCCTCGGTCGGGGACCTCCGCCGTCGCCTCGGTGCCCCCGCCGGACCCCGGGGGTGCCCGCGACGGGCAGTCGTCCCGGTCTACCGGGGCCCCGGCCGGATCAGCCTTTCTGTTTCCCCCGCCACGATGGATGCACGGGATCCCGGCTCCGGCGCCGCGGGCCTCGGTCGGGGACCTCCGCCTTCGCCTCGGTGCCCACGCCGGACCCCGGGGGTGTCCGCGCCGGGCAGTCTTCCCGGTCTACCGGGGCCCCGGCCGGATCAGCCTTTCTGTTTCCCCCGCCACGATGGATGCACGGGATCCCGGCTCCGGGTCCGCGGGCCTCGGTCGGGGACCTCCGCCGTCGCCTCGGTGCCCCCGCCGGACCCCGGGGGTGCCCGCGACGGGCAGTCGTCCCGGTCTACCGGGGCCCCGGCCGGATCAGCCTTTCTGTTTCCCACGCCACGATGGATGCACGGGATCCCGGCTCCGGCGCCGCGGACCTCGGTCGGGGACCTCCGCCTTCGCCTCGGTGCCCACGCCGGACCCCGGGGGTGTCCGCGCCGGGCAGTCTTCCCGGTCTACCGGGGCCCCGGCCGGATCAGCCTTTCTGTTTCCCCCGCCACGATGGATGCACGGGATCCCGGCTCCGGGTCCGCGGGCCTCGGTCGGGGACCTCCGCCGTCGCCTCGGTGCCCCCGCCGGACCCCGGGGGTGCCCGCGACGGGCAGTCGTCCCGGTCTACCGGGGCCCCGGCCGGATCAGCCTTTCTGTTTCCCCCGCCACGATGGATGCACGGGATCCCGGCTCCGGCGCCGCGGGCCTCGGTCGGGGACCTCCGCCTTCGCCTCGGTGCCCACGCCGGACCCCGGGGGTGTCCGCGCCGGGCAGTCTTCCCGGTCTACCGGGGCCCCGGCCGGATCAGCCTTTCTGTTTCCCCCGCCACGATGGATGCACGGGATCCCGGCTCCGGGTCCGCGGGCCTCGGTCGGGGACCTCCGCCGTCGCCTCGGTGCCCCCGCCGGACCCCGGGGGTGCCCGCGACGGGCAGTCGTCCCGGTCTACCGGGGCCCCGGCCGGATCAGCCTTTCTGTTTCCCACGCCACGATGGATGCACGGGATCCCGGCTCCGGCGCCGCGGACCTCGGTCGGGGACCTCCGCCTTCGCCTCGGTGCCCACGCCGGACCCCGGGGGTGTCCGCGCCGGGCAGTCTTCCCGGTCTACCGGGGCCCCGGCCGGATCAGCCTTTCTGTTTCCCCCGCCACGATGGATGCACGGGATCCCGGCTCCGGGTCCGCGGGCCTCGGTCGGGGACCTCCGCCGTCGCCTCGGTGCCCCCGCCGGACCCCGGGGGTGCCCGCGACGGGCAGTCGTCCCGGTCTACCGGGGCCCCGGCCGGATCAGCCTTTCTGTTTCCCCCGCCACGATGGATGCACGGGATCCCGGCTCCGGCGCCGCGGGCCTCGGTCGGGGACCTCCGCCGTCGCCTCGGTGCCCACGCCGGACCCCGGGGGTGTCCGCGCCGGGCAGTCTTCCCGGTCTACCGGGGCCCCGGCCGGATCAGCCTTTCTGTTTCCCCCGCCACGATGGATGCACGGGATCCCGGCTCCGGGTCCGCGGGCCTCGGTCGGGGACCTCCGCCGTCGCCTCGGTGCCCACGCCGGACCCCTGGGGTGCCCGAGACGGGGAGAGGGCCGGGTCTACCGGGACGGCCTCGGGCGGGTCCGGCTTACCGGGGCCCCGGCCGGATCAGCCTTTCTGTTTCCCCCGCCACGATGGATGCACGGGATCCCGGCTCCGGCGCCGCGGGCCTCGGTCGGGGACCTCCGCCGTCCCCTCGGTGCCCACGCCGGCCCCCGGGGGTGTCCGCGCCGGGCAGTCGTCCCGGTCTACCGGGACGGCCTCGGGCGGGTCCGGTTTACCCGGGCCTCGGCCGGCCTAGAGTGTTTCTGTTTCCCCGCCTTGATGGATGTACGGGATCCCGGCGCGGGGGCCCCGGGCCTCGGTCGGGGACCTCCGCCGTCGCCTCGGTGCCCGCGCCGGGGCCCTGGGGTGTCCGTGACGGGCAGCCGTCCCGGTCTACCGGGACGCTCGGGCGGGACCGGTTTACCCGGGCCTCGGCCGGACCGGAGTGTTTCCGTTTTCTGCTTCCCTGCCAGGATGGCTGCGAGGGGTTGATTGAAAGAGCTGGTTTGACGTGAAAAGCTTGACTTCAAGTGAAAAGTTTGTTACAATTTCTGCCATCTTCCTTCCTCCAAAGTTTTGGGTGTAGTTTTCCCAGAGGAACCTCTCGTAGGCCTTTCATTTCTCATCTTAACTTCCCTCATTTATTCCATATTTTCCTTCCTCTTGCCGAATGGCCGAATCCAGTCCATTTCTAG
>NW_027257285.1:15000-17500 GCF_029215685.1 Pituophis catenifer annectens
CCCACGCCGGACCCCGGGGGTGTCCGCGCCGGGCAGTCTTCCCGGTCTACCGGGGCCCCGGCCGGATCAGCCTTTCTGTTTCCCCCGCCACGATGGATGCACGGGATCCCGGCTCCGGGTCCGCGGGCCTCGGTCGGGGACCTCCGCCGTCGCCTCGGTGCCCCCGCCGGACCCCGGGGGTGCCCGCGACGGGCAGTCGTCCCGGTCTACCGGGGCCCCGGCCGGATCAGCCTTTCTGTTTCCCCCGCCACGATGGATGCACGGGATCCCGGCTCCGGCGCCGCGGGCCTCGGTCGGGGACCTCCGCCTTCGCCTCGGTGCCCACGCCGGACCCCGGGGGTGTCCGCGCCGGGCAGTCTTCCCGGTCTACCGGGGCCCCGGCCGGATCAGCCTTTCTGTTTCCCCCGCCACGATGGATGCACGGGATCCCGGCTCCGGGTCCGCGGGCCTCGGTCGGGGACCTCCGCCGTCGCCTCGGTGCCCCCGCCGGACCCCGGGGGTGCCCGCGACGGGCAGTCGTCCCGGTCTACCGGGGCCCCGGCCGGATCAGCCTTTCTGTTTCCCACGCCACGATGGATGCACGGGATCCCGGCTCCGGCGCCGCGGACCTCGGTCGGGGACCTCCGCCTTCGCCTCGGTGCCCACGCCGGACCCCGGGGGTGTCCGCGCCGGGCAGTCTTCCCGGTCTACCGGGGCCCCGGCCGGATCAGCCTTTCTGTTTCCCCCGCCACGATGGATGCACGGGATCCCGGCTCCGGGTCCGCGGGCCTCGGTCGGGGACCTCCGCCGTCGCCTCGGTGCCCCCGCCGGACCCCGGGGGTGCCCGCGACGGGCAGTCGTCCCGGTCTACCGGGGCCCCGGCCGGATCAGCCTTTCTGTTTCCCCCGCCACGATGGATGCACGGGATCCCGGCTCCGGCGCCGCGGGCCTCGGTCGGGGACCTCCGCCTTCGCCTCGGTGCCCACGCCGGACCCCGGGGGTGTCCGCGCCGGGCAGTCTTCCCGGTCTACCGGGGCCCCGGCCGGATCAGCCTTTCTGTTTCCCCCGCCACGATGGATGCACGGGATCCCGGCTCCGGGTCCGCGGGCCTCGGTCGGGGACCTCCGCCGTCGCCTCGGTGCCCCCGCCGGACCCCGGGGGTGCCCGCGACGGGCAGTCGTCCCGGTCTACCGGGGCCCCGGCCGGATCAGCCTTTCTGTTTCCCACGCCACGATGGATGCACGGGATCCCGGCTCCGGCGCCGCGGACCTCGGTCGGGGACCTCCGCCTTCGCCTCGGTGCCCACGCCGGACCCCGGGGGTGTCCGCGCCGGGCAGTCTTCCCGGTCTACCGGGGCCCCGGCCGGATCAGCCTTTCTGTTTCCCCCGCCACGATGGATGCACGGGATCCCGGCTCCGGGTCCGCGGGCCTCGGTCGGGGACCTCCGCCGTCGCCTCGGTGCCCCCGCCGGACCCCGGGGGTGCCCGCGACGGGCAGTCGTCCCGGTCTACCGGGGCCCCGGCCGGATCAGCCTTTCTGTTTCCCCCGCCACGATGGATGCACGGGATCCCGGCTCCGGCGCCGCGGGCCTCGGTCGGGGACCTCCGCCGTCGCCTCGGTGCCCACGCCGGACCCCGGGGGTGTCCGCGCCGGGCAGTCTTCCCGGTCTACCGGGGCCCCGGCCGGATCAGCCTTTCTGTTTCCCCCGCCACGATGGATGCACGGGATCCCGGCTCCGGGTCCGCGGGCCTCGGTCGGGGACCTCCGCCGTCGCCTCGGTGCCCACGCCGGACCCCTGGGGTGCCCGAGACGGGGAGAGGGCCGGGTCTACCGGGACGGCCTCGGGCGGGTCCGGCTTACCGGGGCCCCGGCCGGATCAGCCTTTCTGTTTCCCCCGCCACGATGGATGCACGGGATCCCGGCTCCGGCGCCGCGGGCCTCGGTCGGGGACCTCCGCCGTCCCCTCGGTGCCCACGCCGGCCCCCGGGGGTGTCCGCGCCGGGCAGTCGTCCCGGTCTACCGGGACGGCCTCGGGCGGGTCCGGTTTACCCGGGCCTCGGCCGGCCTAGAGTGTTTCTGTTTCCCCGCCTTGATGGATGTACGGGATCCCGGCGCGGGGGCCCCGGGCCTCGGTCGGGGACCTCCGCCGTCGCCTCGGTGCCCGCGCCGGGGCCCTGGGGTGTCCGTGACGGGCAGCCGTCCCGGTCTACCGGGACGCTCGGGCGGGACCGGTTTACCCGGGCCTCGGCCGGACCGGAGTGTTTCCGTTTTCTGCTTCCCTGCCAGGATGGCTGCGAGGGGTTGATTGAAAGAGCTGGTTTGACGTGAAAAGCTTGACTTCAAGTGAAAAGTTTGTTACAATTTCTGCCATCTTCCTTCCTCCAAAGTTTTGGGTGTAGTTTTCCCAGAGGAACCTCTCGTAGGCCTTTCATTTCTCATCTTAACTTCCCTCATTTATTCCATATTTTCCTTCCTCTTGCCGAATGGCCGAATCCAGTCCATTTCTAGTCAAGGAAATTAT
>NW_027257286.1:0-10000 GCF_029215685.1 Pituophis catenifer annectens
AAATGCTCTGCATGCCTTGTTTTTCACAAAAACAGGTGGAAAATGGGCTGAAAAAAGAGTCATAAGTGTGAAAAATGGCCATAAGTCACTTTTTCAGTGTCATTGTAACTTTGAACGGTCGTTAAACAAACAAGTTGAGGACTATCTGTACCCATTACTGTTACATGTAAATGCCTAACATTGTGTACCCATGGCAGGGCAAGGGTTAACACTATCCATCCCACCTAACCCTTCCCTTGACCCCTCCTCACCTTGACTCTGCCTCCCAGGTATATAAGGTATTGTCCAGGAGTCCAGGGCCATTCCAGATGTTCACCTGCAAGAGATAAGCAAGATAGGAATAAATGCTTTTGAATCAAACCTAACTTGTGTTGGAGTTATTGGGCTAGATCCTTAGAAACACGTAACAATTACTCCGAAATTTTGTTTTTAACCGAGTGACTTTTTATAGTTAAACCCTCAAGTTTTCACTTCATACATTTGGAGAACAGAGACAGGAAAACCTTAAAGGATTCTTCAGTTGAAGGTCGAAAGCAATTCACCTCCACGCCTCATCATTGGAAGGCATATTCTTCAAGTGAAAATAGGTATTTTGGATTTAAAAAAAAAAAAGAACAGGTGAATTCAGCTGTTTTGTTTAGCTATCGGGCTGACGGGTGGCAAGATCTGGTGCAGTTCACGTATTTCCCAGCAGGTGGCAATGCTGCATTTTCAACGACAGCGGAAATTATTTTTTTACCAGAAAGCAAATGTCAAAAATTATAGTAGTCCTTACCGTACAACAACAGGATGGAGAATTTAATAACAAGATAATTTACCCCAAGACCAAAAATTACTATTGTAAAACACATACAAAGATATCCTTCCTTCCCTTTTCACTCATTGTACTTGATTTTGAAAGAAAGTTAATTAATTGCACTCCTTACAACGTGAACATTTGAAACTGTAATTAATATTGTTTAATTCAACTACGTAGGCTAGTTTTGTAGCCGCTCAAGAAATCGTCAGGCACGGGGAGGGTTTTTGTGGCTCCCGGTGTTTTCTTTTCTGTGGGAAACAGGTCCAAATGGCTCTTTGAGTGTTTAAGGTTGGAGACCCCTGGACTAGCCAAACACAAATCCTGCATATTCATATGTCTTAGTCTCCAGGCCTTTGATCATCTTAGTTGCCCTCATCTCTACTTTTCTCAAAGTCTCAACATCCTGTTTGTAGTATGGTGACCAAAATTGTTTGCAGTATTCCAGATGTGGTCTTACTTGGGATTTGTAAAGCGCTACTAATACTCCTTCGTGTGATCTTGGTTCTATGCCTCTGTTTATACAAACCAGGATTGTATTAGCTTTTTTTGGCGGCGGCCGCACACTGCTGGCTCAAATTCAAATGTCAAATGCCAGCTTTTTGCATCTGGAATTGTAGGAATCCAAAACCATATTGTTTTAGCCCTGGTGTGGTCATTTGATTCCTGAGCCATGAACACATCTGCACGGCAGCGTCAACTTTTAAACCTGCAAGAACTGCTCTCTAGCAAACAGCAGCTGTTGAGTGTCTTAAGCCAACTAAACGAAGGGTGGGGGAATGGGATGGGGGAAAATGTAATGTCCATGTTCACAGCTGCATTAGCACATCGTTGAAAAAAAAAAAAGAAATCTTTTCAAGGCAGTCTGAAACTACTTGACCTGGATTTATTTCAACCTAATGACCTTGCTTCAAAATTCTTAATAGAAGCGTCATTCAAGTGTGAGTCTTTTTGAGACTTCACTGTGGCCAGCTCTATACCACTTTATCTTGCCTAATGTCCGAAGGGGGACACGGTGGCTCAAGAGGGACGCGGTGGCTCAATGGCTAAGACGCTGAGCTTGTCGATCGAAAGGTCGGCAGTTCAGCGGTTCGAATCCCTAGTGCCGCATAACGGGGTGAGCTCCCGTTGCTTGTCCCAGCTTCTGCCAACCTAGCAGTTCGAAAGCAGGTAAAAAATGCAAAGTAGAAAAATAGGGACCATCTTTGGTGGGAAGGCAACAGCGTTCCGTGCGCCTTTGACGTTGAGTCATGCTGGCCATGTGACCATGGAGACATCTTCAGACAGCGCTGGCTCTCCGGCTTTGAAACGGAGATGAGCACCGCCCCCTAGAGTCAGGAACGACTAGCATATATGTGGGAAGGGAATCTTTACCTTTGATGTCTGAACATGGCAGCTGGTTGAGTATTATTGAGTCTGGAGAAGATAGAAGCCAGATACAAAACATCATGAGATGTTTATGGACCTAGGGATAGAATAAAATTGAATAGAGGTGGAAGGGACTTTGGAGGTCTTCTAGTCCAACCCCCTGCCTAGGCAGGAAACTCAACACCACTTCAGACAAATGGTTACCCAACAGCTTCTTAAAAACTTCCAGTGTTGGAGCATTCACAACTTCTGGAGGCAAGTTCTTCCACTGGTTAATTGTTCTGACTGTCAGAAAATTTCTCCTTAGTTCTAGGTTGCTTCTCTCCTTGATTAGTTTCCATCCATTGCTTCTTGTCCTGCCTTCAGGTGCTTTGGAGACTAATTTGACCTCCTCTTCTTTGTGGCAGCCTCTCAAATACTGGAAGACTACTATCATGTCACCCCTAGTCCTTTTCTTCACTAGACTAGACATACCCAAATTCTGCAACCGTTCTACATATGTTTTAGCCTCCAGGCCTTTAATTATCTTAGTTGCTCTTCTCTGCACTTTTTTCAAAGTCTCAACATCTTTTTTTGTAATATGGTGACCAAAAGTGGATGCAATATTCCAGGTGTGGTCTTAGTAAAGTTTTATAAAGCGGTACTAACACTTGACGTTATTTTGATTCTATGCCTCTGTTTATACAACCAAGGATTGTACTCGCTTTTTTGGCTGCCATTGCACACTGCTGTCTTATGTTTAAGTGATCGTGCACTAGGACTCCAAGGCCCCATTTTTATCCAGAATTCTTTTATCCAGAATCTTTTCATTGTCAGTTGATGGATGTTTTGCTGTCTAAAAGGAGAATACTGTTACCTGCTGCTCATAGATCAATCTATTAGTATTTTTCTCTGTAGAAATCGTTCTCCTCTAAGGACGACTCTGCAAATCATCTGGAAAGGGAAAAAAAATGTGATTCTGGTGTGTTTAACATCTGGCGTTTTGAGTTCACCTCTGCTTTCCAAAAAGCCATGCTCAGAAAGCTCTGCTTAGAAGGAATCATATAGCATTAAAAGAAAGCAGCTCAGGGAATCTTCCTGTAGCAAATTATATACAGAAGAAAGAAAGAAAGAAAGAAAGAAAGAAAGAAAGAAAGAAAGAAAGAAAGAAAGAAAGAAAGAAAGAAAGAAAGAAAGAAGGGAGGGAGGGAGGGAGGGAGGGAGGGAGGAAGGAAGAAAGAAGAAAAAGAAAAAAAGAAAGAAAGAAAAGAAGGGGGAAAAAAGAAAAAAGAGAAAGAAAGAAAAATGAATGAAAGAAAGAAAGAGGGAGGGAGGAAGGAAGAAAGAAAAAAGAAGGAAAGAAAAGAAAGAAGGAAAAGAAAGAAAAGAAAGAAAAGAAAGTGAAGAGAAAGAGAAAGAGAAAGAAAGAAAGACAGACAGAAAGAAAGAAAGAAAGAAAAAAGGAAGGAGGGAGGGAGGGAGGGAGGGAGGAAGAAAGAAAGAAGAAAGAAAGAGAGAGGGAGGGAGGAAGAAAAGAAAGAAAAAGAAAAGAAAGAAAAGAAAGAAAAGAAAGAGAAAGAAAGAAAGAAAAAGAAAAAAAAGAAAGACAAAAAGGAAGGAGGGAGGGAGGAAGAAAGAAAGAAAGAAAGAAGAAAGAAAGCATGAAAGAAAGAAAGAAAGAAAGAAAAAAAGCATGAAAGAAAGAAAGAAAGAAAGAAAGAAAGAAAGAAAGAAAGAAAGAAAGAAAAGTAGCTCATTGACAATCCATCTAAAATAATGTATATAAGAGAAAAAAACATGTCTTTTTTCCCACCTTTTATAGTCTTGCAAGCAGTATTTACTCCATTTTCCCTAAGGGGTGGAATGTTTAGACAGCTGAGTTACTCCTGCTTGTTTCTCCTGCCACACCTTTCCGTGAAAGCGTAAAACTCAGTGGCCTCTTTTGAAATGTCCACATTGGGTTATCAAGATCTTCCCTGTGAAGCTCTCTCTCTCACACACACATCATGTAAAAGTGAAATCTATTTACCCCACCGTAAGTGTATGCAGTAAGGGTGCTTTTGATTTTTAAAACCGCATTTTATTTTGCCCTTTGCTACGTGAATTAAGTTGATTGGGAGCTAAAGTCCAAGGAGTTGGAAGATTCAGCCAGCTTCTTGGTGCAACAGTCCATGAAGTTAGTAAATAAACCCCATGAACTTTGATCTGTATCTGCCAAATTAAGAATAGGAAGGCTGAAGATAGCAGATGTGTTTGCAAATACATGTGCTCGCTCTTTGAATGAACAGTTTCTCTTTTTTTCTCATTCGCTCAGGAAGCTGAGTGACCCGCGATCGTCGGAACTTTTTATTTTTACTTTTTAAAGCATTTTTAACTACCGGTTCTGGAGAACCAGTACTACAAAAATACTAAAAAAAGTAAAGAAAAAAGAAAAATCCGAGAATCGCGTGTTGCTTTTTTTTTTTTCTTCATTTTTTTCCTACTAGTTTAGCGAACCAGTAGCATTTTTTACTACCGGTTCGGCGAACCAGTAGCATTTTTTACTACCAGTTCGGCGAACCAGTAGCATTTTTTATTACCGGTTCAGGCAAACCAGCCCAAACTGGTAGCATTTCACCCCTGAAACATACCCCTACAATTCTTGGCATCAGTTTGAAATCTTTCTCATGACATGACTTGTACAATATCCAAGAATTTTGCTGGCTGGCTTCAGAGTTGGCTGCGTGATACCCCTTTCTGCACAATGTACAATTGCTTTCTCCACTCACCCAAACTATCAAGCAGATTAATTCTTTTTGAAAGAGCGAGTTGTGTTGATGACAGCAAAATACAAGCCAGCAAAGGTGAATGGCTTTTTTTTCCTGGATTAGCTTTTCAAGCTAACAACAATACTGGCAATGAAATGAACGTGGAAGGGCGGAGAAGCTGTGCCATTGCTTTAAAGAAGGTGCAATGATTTTTTTGGGGGGGGAAATTCATTGCTCTGTGTTCAATTGAGAAACCGTTATAGCCATCTGGTTGACTTCCAGCAGTAGTAGAAGATCCAGATTCCTGGATCTAGCATTAGATTTGGAACATCAGTTGATTCAGATGACCTTCGAATCAGCTCAAAGCACACTGTTGTTCTCTAAATCAGTCCAAAACTAAACTTATTCTTAGTAAAGTTAAAAACAAAACTCACACGGATGGGAAATGCACTTTAGAGGTACATTGTAATTTATCTTAGGCTAAAAATGTATAAGAATAGAATAGAATAGAATAGAATAGAATAGAATAGAATAGAGTAGAGTAGAGTAGAGTAGAGTAGAGTAGAGTAGAGTAGAGTAGAGTAGAGTAGAGTAGAGTAGAATAGAGTACATAGAAGAGTAGAGTAGAGTAGAGTAGAGTAGAGTAGAGTAGAATAGAGTAGAGTAGAGTAGAGTAGAGTAGAGTAGAGTAGAGTAGAATAGAATAGAATAGAATAGAATAGAATAGAATAGAATAGAATAGAATAGAATAGAATAGAGGTACATTGTAATTCATGTTAGGCTAAAAATGTATAATCATAGAATAGAATAGAATAGAATAGAATAGAATAGAATAGAATAGAATAGAATAGAATAGAATAGAATAGAATAGAATAGAATAGAATAGAATAGAATAAAATAGAATAGAATAGAATAGAATAGAATAGAATAGAAAAGTTTTATTAAATTTATATACCGCCCTTCTCCCGAAGGACTCAGGGCGGTGTACAGCCAAGATAAAAAACCAACAATATAAAAGTTAAAAACAATTTAAAATTATTAAATAGTTTGGCCCACAATCTAAAATAACATAAAATAACCCATTAAAATAGAATAGAATAGAATTCTTTATTGGCCAAGTATGATTGGACACAGAAGGAATTTGACTTGGTGCATACGCTCTCGGAGTACATAAAAGAAAAGATACATTCGTCAAGAATCATAAAGTACAACATTTAATGATAGTCATAGGGAAACAGTCAATATAAATATTAAAGATACCAGCAACAGTTTACAGTCATACAGTCATAAGTGAGAGGAGATGGGTGATGGGAACGATGAGAAGATTAATAGTAATGCAGACTTAGTACATAGTTTGACAGTGTTGAGGGAATTATTTATTTAGCAGAGTGATGGCGTTCGGGAAAAAAACTTTCCTTCTTCTAGTTGTTCTGGTGTGCAGTGCTCTATAGCATTGTTTTGAGGGTAGGAGTTGAAACAGTTTACGTCCAGGATGCGAGGGGTCTGTAGATATTTTCACAGCCCTCTTTTTGACTCGTGCAGTAGACAGGTCCTCCATGGAAGGCAGGTTGGTAGCCATTGTTTTTTCTACAGTTCTAATTATCCTCTGAAGTCTGTGTCTGCCTTGTTGGGTTGCAGAGCCAAACCAGACAGTGATAGAAGTGCAGATGACAGACTGAATAATTCCTCTGTAGAACTGGATCATACCACAGTTACTTCTCACAAGTGTTTTAACTCTGTGGCAGAGGAATCAATTTGGATCATGTGCTGTTAGTAAGTTAGATTGCACCCTCCAGACATGGACTGGATCCCATATAATGTATAATAATGTTGGTTAGTATAGACACTGAGGCCTGAACTAATGTAGAGGCCTTCCTCTTGAGCGATGTTCTCGTTAATGATGTCTTGGATGATGGCTCTCCACTTTGGATGAAAGACCAAGGCCCAAATAATGTATTATTTGTTAATGCAGTGCCTCAAACATAGTGTGGCTTGTTTAGTTTTGGATAAGTTGAGTTGTGAGAACCCAGCTGCCACCGTTTGTTAAACGTAGTTTCTGGCAAAATTCAATGTCTGAGACCAACCTACGTGAGAGTCTTGAGTCCTTCATGTCCTTCATTGTTGAATCGTTTTGGTGGTCAAGACCGAGGGCTGGCATTGGTCCATTTCATAAGGGCAACAGCTGCACGATGGGACCTGTTAAGCCCTACCCACACCATTTCCAAGGCTGAGCAGCTGCTAACATGGAAGCTGATCGTGGGTGGGAAACAGATGGTCGTCTGTGAGAAACCTTTAAGATTAGCGGTGGTCTCTTGGTCCAAAATGGGTAGGAGTAACTGGCAAGAGGCTTACAAGTGGTATGCATCTGAAGAGAAATCAAGTAGGGCAAATCTGATTGTCCACTGAGCCAATTTCATGTGGTAAAATCAGGTCTTCTTTCCGTGTTAATCTTGGTTTCTCACAGCTGTATCTTACTATAGAAGGGGAACAAAATACAGCAATGGAGATTGTGAGGTAATTCTGGGGTATCTTTAGCATTAACTCTCAATAAAAGAGCTAGTCTACCCAGATTATAAATTTCCTAGGCATCTAACTAAGAATATTTGTAGCTACTTGAACTCCAGTTCCTGTTATCAAGCTCACTACTTTACACCGTTGTGATGGGAAAACCTTTATCCGTGACCCAAATATTTGTTTGGTTTCCATTGGTTTGAAATGTGGAAGCCACTTTTGTGAAGTAATTTTGTACTTTCTGGGTAGGCGAATTTAAGTGCTGATGTGTAGTATCTTCTAGAGTTGTTCAGAGTTTATTTAGATTTATATACCGCCCTACTCCCGAAGGACTCAGGGCGGTGAACAGCCAAAGATAAAACAGATACAATATAAAATTTAAAAAACAATCTGAAAACATATTAAATAAATTTGGCCCATACTAATTAAAACACCCCTGTTTTTTAGAAAACAAATTAAAATTAAAATTCCATAGGAATTTAAGAATATTTCTCATAGTACATATGGGAATCATCTATTCAATAAAAGTTGTTTCACTGGAAATGTATTAAATAATAGACCATTTTACTCACTTGTCATATATTATCCGCCCACCCTTCCTTCCTTCCATCCATCCTTATATAGTCATCCATCTATCCATCTCACCCCCTCCCCCTTACCACCATCCATCCATCCACCTATCTATCTATCTATCTATCTATCTATCTATCTATCTATCTATCTATCTATCATCTATCTATCTATCTATCTATCTATCTATCTATCTATCTATCCAACCTTCTATTATCTATCTATCCATCCATCGATCCATCCTTGCATTTTTATTCCATCCATCTATTCTTGTATTATCTGTATCTACCTATCTATCCATCCATCCAAGCTTCTATTATCCATCCATCCATCCTTCCATATCTATTCTTCCATCTATCTATTCTTGTATTATCTCTATCTAATCTATCTATCTATCTATCTATCTATCTATCTATCTATCTATCTATCATCTGTCTGTCTGTCTGTCTGTCTGTCTGTCCGTCCGTCCGTCCATCCATCCATCTATCATGTAGTCTTCTGAGCAGAGATAATGGCCTATGACACAAGATATTGTGTGTATCATGTGATTGAGATACGGTACAGTTCTACAGAGGAATTATTGAGTCTGTCATCTGCACCTCTATCCCGGTCTGGTTTGACTTTGCAACCAAACAAGACAGACACAGATTTTAGAGGATAATTAGAACTACAGAAAAAACAATGGCTACCAACCCGCCTTCCATAGAGGACCTGTATACTGCATGAATCAAAAAGAGGGCTGTGAAAATATTTACAGACCCCTCGCATCCTGGACATAAATTCTTTCAACTTTTACCCTCAAAATGAGGCTATAGAGCACTGCACACCAAGACAACTAAACACAAGAACAGTTTTTTCCGAACCCCATCATTCTGCTAAACAAATAATTCCCTCAACACTGTCAAACTATTCACTAAGTCTGCATTACTATGAATCTTCTCATTGTTCCTATCACCCATCTCCTCCCACTTATGACTGTATGACTGTAACCTTGTTGCTGGTATCCTTACGATTTATATTGATTGTTTCCTAGTATGATTCATTTGCTTATTTGTACCCTATGATTATCGTTAAGTGTTGTACCTTATGATTCTGAACAAACGTATCTTTTCTTTTTATGTACACTGGGAGCGTATGCACCAAAGACAAATTCCTTGTGTGTCCAATCACACTTGGCCAATAAAGAATTCTATCTATCTATATCTATCTATTCTGTTGTTGTGATGTGGTTTCTGCATTAAACGCCAAAGAAACATATGCACTTTCTGTTCTAAAGAAGATTCTGCATTTTCAAGCTTTCCTATTCCTTATTACTTGCCTTTTGCAAAAGGGAAATTGATCTCTTAAAGCTGAGAAGCTCAGAAGAGAATAGACAGAGATTAAAGGAATGTGCCTTTTATTGACTTTTCTTGGGTGTAGGCAAGTTGTCATTTTCTCCCCTGTTGCCTTTGTAAATAATCATGTGCACTTAATGCCTACTGAAGCTAAGCATGGCTCATGTCATTTGGCCTCTTTCCCAGAAGGTGTCAAAAAAAAAAAAAATCAAAAGAGCAGCTGCCAAGAAACCTGTTTCTCTTTGATGCTCCATCTTGGCTTCTTGGCCTCCCCTTCCCCATCCTGGCTTCTTCAAATAATGCTGGCTTATTTGTTGCAACACTGAATTGCTGGCAGTTGTAGCCATTGGACCGGTGAGCCAAGCTTGGCTACCAAGGTGCAGGGTAAGAATTAGCAATAGCACTTAGACTTGTATACTGCTTGACAATGCTTTACAACCTTCTCTAAGTGGTTTACAGAGTCAGCCTATTGCCCCCAACAATCTGGGTCCTCATTTTACCCACCTCGGAAAGATGGAAGGCTGAGTCCACCTTGAGATGCTCAGGTTTGAACTGCTGGCGGTGGGCAGAGTCAGCCTGCAATCCTGCATTGTAACCACTGTGCCACCAGGAAGGAGAATGAGAAAGAGAAGAAGGAAGGAAGGAAGGAAGGAAGGAAGGAAGGAAGGAAGGAAGGAAGGAAGGAAAGATAGCAA
>NW_027257286.1:15000-29502 GCF_029215685.1 Pituophis catenifer annectens
AACAGTGAGGACCATTAACCAGTGGAATGGAGCTTGTGGGTGCTTCATCACTGGAGGTTTTTAAGAAGAGATTGGACAGCCAGTTGACTGAAATGGTATAGGATCTCCTTCTTGAGCAGAGGGCTGGACTAGAAGACCTCTGGGGTCCCTTCCAGCTCTACTCTGATTGAAGAAGCTTCTTGTGGATGAGAAGCAAAACGTCTTCAAGGAAAAACAAAAGTCCACTTTCCTTTTGAAAAAGCATCGAGTTCACATCTTTACAGATTGACTGTAGCAGTGGTGGGTTCCTCCTGGTTCGGCCCGGTTCGGCCGAGCCTGTAGCGGTGATGATATGACATCACCGAACCGTTCTCTTTATTCAGGAGCTGGGCCCTCCCGCCCCCCGCCCTTCCCCGCGTTATTCTTACCTTTTATTTGGTCCTGCCCCCAATCTATTCACTGCCTCCTGAGTCCCAGATGATCAGCTAGAAGAAGAACAACTGTTTAAACTCTTGCCGCGGGGCTTCAAAGGGCCGCCCTACAGCTGATCAGTGTTAAAAGGCAGTGTGGTGGTAGACCAGTGCACTCGAAAAACAAATGGGTAGACCGGCGCCTCCAAAAACAAATGGGTAGACCGGTGCCTCCAAAAACAAATGGGTAGACCGGTGCCTCCAAAAACAAATGAGTAGACTGCTGCCTCCAAAAACAAATGGGTAGACCGGTGCGTCCAAAAACAAATGGGTAGACCGATGCCTCCAAAAACAAATGGGTAGACTGCTGCCTCCAAAAACAAATGGGTAGACCGGTGCCTCCAAAAACAAATGAGTAGACTGCTGCCTCCAAAAACAAATGGGTAGACCGATGCCTCCAAAAACAAATGGGTAGACCGATGCCTCCAAAAACAAATGAGTAGACCGGTGCCTCCAAAAACAAATGGGTAGACCGGTGCCTCCAAAAACAAATGAGTAGACCGGTGCCTCCAAAAACAAATGGGTAGACCGGTGCGTCCAAAAAGAAATGGGTAGACCGATGCCTCCAAAAACAAATGGGTAGACCGATGCCTCCAAAAACAAATGAGTAGACCGGTGCCTCCAAAAACAAATGGGTAGACCGGTGCTCCAAAAACAAATGGGTAGACCGGTGCCTCCAAAAACAAATGAGTAGACCGGTGCCTCCAAAAACAAATGAGTAGACCGGTGCCTCCAAAAACAAATGGGTAGACCGGTGCCTCCAAAAACAAATGAGTAGACCGGTGCCTCCAAAAACAAATGGGTAGACCGGTGCGTCCAAAAAGAAATGGGTAGACCGATGCCTCCAAAAACAAATGGGTAGACCGATGCCTCCAAAAACAAATGAGTAGACCGGTGCCTCCAAAAACAAATGGGTAGACCGGTGCTCCAAAAACAAATGGGTAGACCGGTGCCTCCAAAAACAAATGGGTAGACCGGTGCCTCCAAAAACAAATGAGTAGACCGGTGCCTCCAAAAACAAATGAGTAGACCGGTGCCTCCAAAAACAAATGAGTAGACCGGTGCCTCCAAAAACAAATGAGTAGACCGGTGCCTCCAAAAACAAATGGGTAGACCGGAACGCTCCAAGAACAAATGGGTAGACCGGTACAGTTCTACAAGCAGTTAAAAGCCTGGTAGAATTGTCACATGACCATCAAACCACGCCCACAAAATAAGCCACACCCACAGAACCGGTAGTAAAAAAAATTTAGAACCCACCCCTGGACCGTAGTATATATTGCATACAAAAATGATCCATCCAACTAAAATGAGAAAATGGTTTCAATACCCTTTATTTTTTTTTTCAGGCAAATAATAGTCGGGGTATCCAATTAAATACTACGGTGTTGTTATTTTATTTTTAATTCAAAATCTACCACATATTCACCTTCATGGGCCTCATCATGCTAAACCTATACACATTCATATCTGGCATAAGAGAGATGATTTAAAAAAAAACAAACAAACGATGAAATACATGTATCTACAGGACTGACAATCACAAAGAAAAGCGTTGTTGAAGAAAAATTCATCCAACTTTACAAATGTCAAAAAAGCGGTCACAAAACAGATTTAGTACACATGGATGGAAAAATATAGAGAGAGTGTGTTGACCATCTTTACATTTGGCAAATTCAGGTCTAAAAGATGTTTCTTCATTATTATTATTATTATTATTTTTAAAAAAGAATTATATACATTATTTCGGTATCCTCAAAATAGGAAGGTATTAAATACAAACAAACACAACAGCCAATATTATAAAACATAAATCTTTGGGGTATCAGGATGAGGATGGTTTTTTTTTAAATGGGCAGAATTTTTAATGAATTCTGGGTTTTGACAAAATGAAATTCTCCAGATGTTGCCCATCGTTCTAGTTGGAGAACCTGCTGGTTGGAGTTAATGGAACTGAAGACCAATATATATATAAGGAGCCTTGGTAGTACAGTGGTATAAAGCACCCTGTTATTAAGACCAGCTGCCTGCAATTACTGTAAGTTCGAATCTCCCCAGGCTCAAGGTTGACTCAGCCTTCCATCCTTTCTAAGGTAGGTAAATTGAGGACCCAGTTTGTGGGGGCAATAAGCTGACTTTGTATAAATATACAAAAGGATGAAGGCTATTGCTTAATGCATTGTAAGCCGCCCTGAGTCTTCGGAGAAGGGGTCTAGATATTAATATCTGGCATTAGTGCATTTCTTTCTCTTAATGTTTGACTGGGGAAGTGGCCAGAGTCTAGCCATAAAGATTTTTCCCTCTAAACTGTGGGTACCCACTCTTAGTAAGCTCAAAGCTGAGGCTGGGATTGATTCATTTTCGTGATTTAGAGGATGGTGAGTGAAAAGAAAGAGATAGATGATGATAGCTATAGATAGCTAGAGATGATAGATAGAGGATGGATAGATAGATAGATAGATAGATAGATAGATAGATAGATAGATGGTAGATAAATAGTAGATATATGGTAGATCGATCGATCAATAGATAGATAGATAGATGCAGAGGTGGGTTTCAGCAGGTTCTGACCAGGTCTTACGAACCGGTAGTGGAAATTTTGAGTAGTTTGGAGAACCGTTAGTAAAAATTCTGACTGGCCTCACCCCCATCTATTCTCTGCCTCCCAAGTCCCAGCTGATCAGGAGGAAATGGGGATTTTGCAGTATCCTTCCCCTGGAATGGGATGGGAATGGAGATTTTACAGTATCCTTCCCCTAGAGTGGGGAGGGAATGGAGATTTTACAGTATTCTTCCCCTGCCACACCCACCAAGCCATGCCATGCCCACCAAGCCACACCCACAGAACTGGTAGTAAAAAAATTTGAAACCCACCACTGGATAGATGATATAGATAGATAGATGGTATAGATAGAGACAGACAGACAGACAGAGACAGACAGATGATAGACAGATGATAGATGATAGACAGGTGATAGATAATAGATAAAGATAAATAATAATAGATGATAGATGAATAGATGGACAGTTAATAGATATAAGCTAGCTAGCTAGCTAGCTAGAGATAGATAGATAGATGATAGATAGATAGATAGATAGATAGATAGATAGATAGATAGATAGATAGGAGAGAGAGAGAGAGAGAGAGGGAGGGAGGGAGGGAGAGAGGGAGAGGACAGCTGGAAATTGCCATGTTCAGAAATAACTTATATGGGAAGATCAAATAAGAGCACAAGAGGTAGCTTTAGTCCATGTAGGCTATATTAGTATCATGATTTCTTAATGTGGGTCTCATGATATCACATAAGCACCATTTTGATGGCTCTTCTATAACCCTCCTTGCCAATGCCAATTTGAAATTACTCAAAAGTAGCCACAAGGCGTGTCGGATTGAAGTTCTTGCATCCCGATGACTGTTGGGAGAATTCCAACAGGGGTGGAAAGCCAGAACATCTGGGGAAGGCTGTTCTCATTTCATGACTCGGACTAAACATAATTCATTCTCTCTTTGTCCCACTACACCTAATTATTGGCTTCTTTACTTATATTCTCATGGTGGGTAGAAAGAATTTATGGTATATGGAAAGCAATTTTCTGTTAAGTAACTGTGAAAGCTAATCCTGGCAAAATCAGAAGGAAACAGCTCGATTACACTAACATTACACAAATGATAAATACTTCCTCCCAACCAAATGCAGAAGGTGCCAAGTTGGTGGAACCATCCAGCGCAAGAGGCCACCAAGAATTAATCTTGAGTTGGGTTTTAGTAGAGCTTACAGTTGCTGGATTTGTCCGAAAGAACTCCCCTAAACACCTTTATCAGAAATTCCAGATCTTTAATTCACTTCCAGCATGACTTCCAATTCTAGGATCAGCCAAGAGGAACTTGAGAGTGATTACGGATTCCACTTGGAGATCAATCTTCCTCTTTTGAAGGTCAGACTTGAAATAAAATCTACTAGGAGTATCTTTGAAGAAGGGTGACTGCTGTGCCTTGATATTACATACGTCATGCTACCATGTAGTTCGTTCTCTGTATTGGTTTTGCTTACAGAAATATCTCTACGCTGGGCTTGAGTGTTGAGCTCCGCTCCCAAACATTTGTATGGAGGTCGTGTCTCAACACTTCATTAAACATCACGGAGAAGCATGACAGAGAACAGATGAACAGTTGGCAGCTTTATTCCTTTCTTTATGATCGGTGAAAGGGTTAGAAAAGCAGAAACACCAACTTCCACAGCTAGAGGTCATTGCAAGAAAGGTTAAAAATGAAGGCAGAGTAGACTTATATGCTTACAACGGGACTGATTTTAACAGAGGTTGAAACTGCGACGTTAGGAGAAATGAGGTGGAGTGTGTTAAGAATAGAATGACAGAGTTGGAAGGGACCTTGGAGATCTTCTAGTCCAACCCCCTGCTTAGGCAGGAAACCCTACACCACTTCAGACAAATGGTTACCCAACATCTTCTTAAAAACCTCCAGTGTTGGAGCATTCACAACTTCTGGAGGTAGGTTGTTCCACTGATGAATTGTTCTAACTATCAGGAAATTTCTCCTTAGTTCTAGATTGCTTCTCTCCTTGATTAGTTTCCACCCATTGCACCTACCCTCAGGTGCTTTGGAGAATAGCTTGACTCCCTCTTCTTTGCGGCAGCCCCTGAGATATTGGGACACTGCTATCATGTCAACTCTAGTCCTTCTTTTCATTAAACTACACATACCCAGTTCCTGCAACCATTCTTTGTATGTTTTAAGAAAGAGCACGCTAGCATTCATCTTGGATGTATGCCTATTAATGCAAATTGCAAAATTGGTTCTGCAGTACATATGAGAACTGGGAGTTATTTGTGTGGGAATTGGAACATCTGTTTGGGAAATGTCCTGGAGAAAGCAGACACTGACCCACTGACCCACCACCACAGATTTGCTTGCTTCTTCTCAGTTTACATGAAATGTTCTTGAAAAAGCCACATGGCCTAGGTAACAATTCACACATGACCAAAGAGATATCAGAGGCTGCTTGGCATAACTGTTTCTTGAGTGCGCCTCAGGGGGAAACTGGATGACTCTGAACTTTTCAGACCAGAGTAGAGACAAGGAATCAGTGGCTTAATTGACTTTTTTTAATTAAAAAAAAAAGCATTCCTATTTGACTCATGCTTCACCATCATCCCCCATCATCCCTTGCGGAGTGAAGTCTGGGCAACTGAATGGAACTAGCCGAGAGTTTTAATGGCCGGATGCCCTTCCTGTTGCCAGTACGGAGTTTCGTTCAGCAGATATATTCTCAGTGTGAGAGAAATATCTGCCTCCACCTAGGATCGAACTCACAGCCTCCTGCTTGTGAGGCGAGAGCTCCACCTCTAGGCCACTGCACCACTCTTCCTATTCGACTCACGCTTCTCCAGTGAATATTCTGCCTTATGAGGTCACCATCGTCATTTGTACTTCCTTGAATTCTGCAATGCAATTCTCCTATTAAAAAGTCAAAAACCCATAAATAAGGAATGTTGTACACACAAATTAGGTTGAAAAATGATCAAAGGCATGTATTATTTGAAGTAGCCCTATTGTTACGTGGTCTTCAAAAGATGTCACAAGCTGACTTTAATTAAACTCAACATGAGGCTAAATCAGAAAAAGATAAGAGTTGAAAAATACAGATTTTTTGTCGCTATCAACGTTTGATCAAAAATTGGAGGGAACTGGTGATATAGGTGCCAACTATTCTTCCATGTGTTTTTCCCCTTGATTTTCACTCTTGGCCATCTCCCATGGAGCGTGGAAAATTGGATACTTCGCTTGGGATCTACCACGACATTCAGGGGTGGGATTGCAAATTTTCAGCAACCGGTTCGCTGCCTGGTTGCTGGGTGGGTGTGGCCATGGGGGTGTGGCCTACTCAGCCTCCTGCACTATGGTGTGTGTGGGGGATTTTTGGCCTCCCCAGGCTCCGGAGGCTTTCCTCGAGCCTCCAGGAGGGAGAAAATAGCCTCCCCCAGTCTCCGGAGGCCCTTGGGAGGCCAGAAATGGGCCCATTTCTGGACTTCTGGTACTTTTGGTAGGCCCGTTTTTCGCCCTCCCCAGGCTCTGGAGGCTTTCCTGGAGCCTACAAGAGGGCGAAAACAGCCTCCCCCAGGCCCACCAGAGGCCCTCCAGAGGCCAGAAATGTGCCCATTTCTGGACTTCCAGTAGTCCCATTTTTCGTCCTCCCAGAGCCTCCATGCACGCCTTGCAGTTATCTGGCATCCAAAATAGGCCGCATGGAGACTATGGTGGTGGGGGGCAGGGTCAGCCAGTCCTTGTAACAACTGGTTCAGGCGAATCATCTGGTTCATCCGAATCGGTCCAAACCGGCTGAATCCCACTTCTGATTCCTGAACAAGCAGAAGATTCCAAAACATATTGAGATGAATGTCCTTTCTATTGCTTGCCTTCTCAGTGCGAGCTATAGAAACAAAGTGAATGGAGAAGACCTCATGCAGGACTATGTTTTATTCATGTGTTATGAACATATGCAGAAGTGGGCTGCTAACCGGTTCAGACCAGTTCGGGCAAACCGGTAGTTCCAAGCAGCAGCTGGGCCTGCCCACCCATCCTGGCGCACTCATATTTTCGGTTCTGGGTGAACTGGTTGTTACAATACGTGACCCCTCCCCACCTCTGAACATATGTCCCGAATGGATTATATCACTACACAGGATGTCAGCCAATGCTATCAATATAATGGCATGTAGCCATCTGTATTTGTCTGGATACATATGAGTACTCTTGTGATAGCTTTCCCATCATTATGCAGGCTACACTGTGTATCTCATGAGGGTTGCAAGTGGGTATTTCATTAACTTTTTTTCAGGTTCAGTTTAAGACAATTTTCAAATCCCTAATTAGATCAAATTACTGCTGTCAAATCTATCAACATACAGGTAACTCTATGTATTGTGGGTTCTGTGTGTACTATTGTATTACGGGTGAGATGTTTCATAAAATAAATTATTGTAACTTCCAGCAAATATTTACCCTCGTGCTACTTTTCTCCTTCACCTGATCAAACCCGGGTTTAATACAGGTAAGTCCTCGATTTACAACAGCAACGGAGCCCAAACTTTACGCTGTTAAGTGAGACCTTTGTTAAGCGAGCTTTGCCCCATTTTCTTGCTGCAGTTG
The DNA here is from genome assembly GCF_029215685.1 of Pituophis catenifer annectens. Lineage (NCBI taxonomy): Eukaryota > Metazoa > Chordata > Lepidosauria > Squamata > Colubridae > Pituophis > Pituophis catenifer. Next base: position 22,618 of record NW_027257286.1, read on the forward strand.
TTAAGTGAATCCCTGCAGTGGATAAGTTAGCAACCCGGTTGTTAAGTGAATCTGGTTTTCCCATTGACTTTGCTTGTCAGAAGGTTGCAAAAAGGGATTATGTGACCCCAGGACACTGCGACCGTCATAAATAGGAACCAGTTGCCAAGTATCTGAATTTTGATCAGATAATTATAATTATATTGCTGCAAAGGTCATCACTGTGAAAAACAGTAACTGCGAATGGTCACCAAATGAACTGTTGTAAGTCGAGAACTATATGTACTACCATGTTTCCCCGAAAATAAGACCCTGTCTTATATTTTTTTTGAACCCTGAAATAAGCGCTTGGCCTTATTGCCATGCTCTCAAAAGCCCGATTGGGCTTATTATCAGGGGAAGTCTTATTTTGGGGGAAACAGGGTACATGTTTGCATTGTTTTTTAGGATCCATTTTATACAAATACACAATGGAAATGCAATATTTTTTTTTTATCTCAGCTAACCGAACACGGTAAATGCCACAACAGGGGTGAGTTTAGCCTTCCCTGGTCTGAGACTCTTTTAAACTGTGATGTATTCACTCACAACCCCGTAATTCCTAATCAGCGTGATCCTCCTGTGACATTAATATTGGGAAATTGACTTTGGAATTGAATTTGTGCATCCACAAGAGCTCGTTTCTCAACGCAACGTACCGTAAACAGAGAATCACACATAGACACGCACAAAACCATACATGTAGATGGAGACCACTCCAAGTCACTCTTTGTCCTAACCCACTCTTTCCTTCCGACCTTCCCTGACTCCAAGCTGGACGTTCAGTGCTTCGTCATCAGGACAACAAAGATGACCTCAAAACATGGCACAATGCCCTCTCTGAAGGTTTAGAGAGCGAAAGCAAGGAGGGATCAATAGGTTTACTTCAAGGTGGACATCTCTTTGGACTTGGTCTTAGTTGTCTGATTTCAGCTTGAGTGTCCTGAACTTTTGTCGAGCGGGCTTGGTTACTCTTTCGCTCTACTCTCAGCGGAGAAAGAAAACCACCTGGTTAAAAATGAATTCCTTGAGTGAGGGTACAAAATGGCAGCGATGATGAAGAAGAAGTTTATGGATAGAGCTTGGCCCTTACGATCCGGGCCACTGGTTCCTACGGTTCCTGCTTTTCCGGCTGTTGAGAAGAGCCTTTAGTTTATTGTAGTCCCCTCTCATCTTTGAGGAACCATCAGCCTGTTGACCCAATTGTCGCGTGTCCTTGCAATATTGATTAATCATCTGAAGTTCGGAATGGCTGAACGATCCAGCCAAGTCCTTGGGGTGGAACTGCAAAGTGTGGAGTGAACTGGCCCAGGTCCACGGAGACCACTTGTCCGTCATGAAGGCCACGGTGTCTGAATCCAAAACCTTGAAGTTCACCTTGGCTATGGTTTGCTTGAAGCCATTTTCCGTGGCGATGCAGTGGTACGTCCCACGGTCAGCTTCCTGCACCGAACGGATTAGAAGCCCTTGCTGTGTCGCTAGGATTCGTTCACCGAGTTTCACCTAGGGACAATCCAAAATATATATATGTTTAAAAGTTTAAGAGACTTGGGTCAAAAATGTTACTTGTTAAAAAAAAATTAGATGTCATTTGGTTAATATATCCTACTACTAAATCATTTGATTTATTAACAATTTCCTCAAATAAATAAATAAATAATTGTTAATACATAGAATAACAGAAGAGTTGGAAGGGACTTTGTAGGTCATCAAGTCTACTCCCCTGCCCAAGCAGGAGACTCTACACCATTTTTGACAGATGGCAGTCTAGTCTCTTCTTGAAAGCCTCCAGTGATGAAGCTCCCACAACTTCTGAAGGCAACTTCTGTTCCATTGGTTGATCGTTCTCACTGTCAGAAAATTTCTCCTTATTTCTAGGTTGAATCTCTTCTTGATGAGTTTCCATCCATTATTCCTTGTCTGGCCTTCGGGTGCTTTGGAAAATAGCTTGACCCCCTTCCTCCTCTCTGTGGCAGCCCCTCAAATATTGGAACACTACTATCATGTCTCCCCTGGTCCTTCTCTTCATTAGACTAGCCATGCCCAGTTCCTGCAACCGTTCATCATATGTTTTAGCCTCCAGTCCCCTAATCATCTTGGTTGCTCTTCTCTGCACTTTTTCTAGAGTCTCAACACCATCTAATTCATCAAGCTAATAAATAAATTATTAACCAATCATTCGGTTTTCTTCATCAGACATTGCTATTGTACGAAACACTGGATTTTTGTAATTTTTTTCATTTGGTTTTCCTGCACCGACGGCCCTTCTACGATACAGTTTGAAGAAGTATTTAATTTGTCATTCAAGTGTTACCAGAAATTATTAATCTAGAATGTAAACAAACAAAAGGACTTTTAATTGATGAAAGCAGTGCAGTTAGTGCTCCCTTTAACGTTTGTGATCTGGATGTTATTCAGATGCTGATAATCAGTAATGTAAAAGTATATCTTTGCCCACGTAGAAACAATTTATAAATTTTAAAAAATGATTCATTCTATTTCACTAAAATAACCTTTCCCTGGGCTTCAGCCTGGTCATCTCCTACAGGCACTGTCCATCAAGAAATTGCTGGATTATGACTGATCCTTCATTCCATCCAATTATATTCTTATTTCACTCGTACAGTTTGAAGCAGTTAAAAGAATTTTAATTTTGTTAACTCGATTGTGAGCATTCCTGGCACATTAAAGAACACTCGGTTATTTTGTGTATCTTGGAGGGCGGGGGACCTAACAGCTTTATGACAGTGGTGAAATTAAAAAATTTCCCCTACCGGTTCTGTGGGCGTGGCTTGTTGGGGGGGAGGTCATGTGACTAGGTGAGGCCAATTCGACGTGGCTTGTTGGGGGGAGGTCATGTGACTGGGCGTGGCCAACTTGACATCACTCACATCGAGGGGCTCCTCACCGGTCCCTCCCCTCCCAGCCACTCCTTCTCGCGAATGGCAGGAAAATGGGGAGGGGAATATTCCTGCCTACCATCCTTTCCTCAGTCTGTGCTAGATTGAGGAATGGATGACAGGCAGGAAAATCCCCTTCCCCATTTTCCTGCCTTTCACAAAAATGGCTCCATTGCATCTGCTCCCTATCGGCCCCCTCCCTCCTGGGGACTACCTTAAAGGGACAGGCTGCAGCAGCTCCGTTCTGAACGGAGGGAGAAAAGTTAGGTTTCTCTCTGCTGCATTTAACATTGAATTCTGTGGAATATCGAGCAGCCAGAAGAGGTGAGCGGCAACCGGCCAGGCGTGAGTGGGTGGGGTCAACGAGGGGTGATTACTACCGATTCGGCAAACTGATGCCAATAATCCCTAGCGGTTCGCCCGAACCAGTCCGAACCGGTAAGATTTCACCCCTGCTTTATGATCTGTTGACCCAGTCCTGGTGATAACACATTATTTCTCGTTGCTTTTCAATAAGGTCACTCACCTCTTTCCTTCGGTCGTTGTCCTTTTGGAAAAGCCATTTGATAGAAGCCTGGGGAGATTTAGGTGTACACTCAAGGAAAGTGGTGTTGTTTTTGACTCCGTACTGAATGACCTCAGCTGCGTTTCGATAAGCTAGAAGGTTAAATCAACATTATCAACACTTTGAGAGTCATTGGTGTTTGGTCCAATAGATGCCACCCCATAAGATTAGATTGGAATAGCGCTTGAATATAATAAAAATGAAGAAAAAATTAGTTAGCAAAAGTTGCATTACTTGGGACAGGGCACATTCTATGATGCTATCTTTAACTGTCCTAGATGCACTTAGAACTATCTGATATTACCGTAATTGTTAGAAGAAACCCAGATTGTGATGCTACCTTATCTATATTCTAGATGCAACTGTCCAGTTTGGCTCTTCAACCCAACAAGACAGACACAGACTTCAACGGATAATTAGAACTGCAGAAAAAAACAATGGCTACCAACCTGCCTTCCATTGAGGACCTGTCTACTGCATGAGTCAAAAAGAGAACTGGGAAAATATCTACAGACCCCTCGCATCCTGGACATAAACTCTTTCAACTCCTACCCTCAAAACGAGGCTATAGAGCACTGCACACCAGAACAATTAGACACAAGGACAGTTTTTTTCCCGAACGCCATCACTCTGCTAAACAAATCATTCCCTCAACACTGTCAAACTATTTTCTAAGTCTGTGTTATGATTATTCTTCTCATCCTTCCTATTACCTATCTCCTTTTCTACTTATGACTATAACTTTGTTGCTTGTATTTTTACGATTTATATTGTTCTGTTTGTTTCTTAGTATGATTTGATTGCTTATTTAGTATCCTATGACTATCACTAAGTGTTGTACCTTATGATTCTTGATGAATGCATTTTTTTATGTACACTGAGAGCATATGCATCAAAGATAAAATTCCTTGTCTGTCCAATCCTACATGGTCAATAAAGAATTCAATTCTATTCTATTCTATTCCATTCCATTCCATTCCATTCCATTCCATTCCATTCCATATTCTCTATTCTATTCTATTCTATTCTATTCTATTCTATTCTATTCTATTCTATTCTATTCTATTCTATTCTATTCTATTCCATTCCATTCCATTCCATATTCTCTATTCTATTCTATTCTATTCTATTCTATTCTATTCTATTCTATTCTATTCTATTCTATTCTATTCTATTCTATTCCATTCCATTCCATATTCTCCATTCTATTCTATTCTATTCTATTCTATTCTATTCTATTCTATTCTATTCTATTCTATTCTATTCCATTCCATTCCATATTCCCTATTCTATTCTATTCTATTCTATTCTATTCTATTCTATTCTATTCTATTCCATTCCATTCCATTCCATATTCCCTATTCTATTCTATTCTATTCTATTCTATTCTATTCTATTCTATTCTATTCTATTCTATTCCATTCCATTCCATTCCATTCCATATTCTCTATTCTATTCTATTCTATTCTATTCTATTCTATTCTATTCTATTCTATTCTATTCTATTCTATTCCATATTCTCCATTCTATTCTATTCTATTCTATTCTACTCTATTCTATTCTATTCTATTCTATTCTATTCTATTCTATTCTATTCTATTCTATTCTATTCTATTCTATTCCATATTCTATTCTATTCTATTCTATTCTATTCTATTCTATTCTATTCTATTCTATTCTATTCTATTCTATTCTATTCTATTCTATTCCATTCCATTCCATTCCATTCCATTCCATATTCTCCATTCTATTCTATTCTATTCTATTCTATTCTATTCTATTCTATTCTATTCTATTCTATTCTATTCTATTCTATTCCATTCCATTCCATATTCTCTACTCTACTCTACTCTACTCTACTCTACTCTACTCTACTCTACTCTACTCTACTCTACTCTACTCTACTCTCTTCTATTCTACTCTAAAGTATTCTACTCTATTCTATTCTATTCTATTCTATTCTATTCTATTCTATTCTATTTTACTCTACAGTATTCTACTCTTGTCTACTCTACTCTACACTACAGTATTCTACTTTACTCTACTCTACTCTACTCTACTCTACTCTACTCTACTCTACTCTACTCTACTCCTTTCCATCCCGCTGACTGCCCCATGATGAGTTGAAAATACTCAAAATAAGGCAATTTTTCAGATAATGGTCATGTTGCTTTTTTTAAAAAAAAAATTGGAAATCACTCCTAAACGGACTGAAGTTTCAAGGCAAGAGCTGAAATTCAGGGCAAGAGCTGAAACGACCCATCAAACACACACCACACAAACGGAAGGAAAAATGTGACACGTTTATGGATACTCCACTACTTTTACTAGCATATGAAACGGTCACTATGATTCACTCAGAAAAAAAAAAAAAAAACACCGGCTATTTCTTTCCATAACCCAGCCATCTTTCAAAATACCTTTGAGGTTAAATCCCCGACACTGAGTCATGGGGTTTCCATGTCTCACGTCTTGCCTTCGACTCCGCCTGCAACATTAAGGGAAAGGAAAGTTAGGTAGTTGCAAAATTTCACCAACTAGCCAATAGAGATAATAGAGAGTATTTGTAGCTCAGGGTTGAACTGCAGGCTCATTGGTGCTCTCTGAGCTTGGTAGTTTTGAAGATGTTTCATGACCCAACTAAGTAACATCATCAGTGCTAGAAGAGAGTTAGGTGTGCAGAGAGGAGGAGGAGGAGGAAGAAGAGGAGGAGGAGGAGGAGAAGAACTGTGGGTCCTTGGTGCTCTCTGAGCTTGGTGGTTTTCTTGCAGATGTTTTATGACCCAACTAGGTAACATCAGTACTAGAAGGGAGTTAGGTGTGCATAGAGGAGGAGGAGGAAGAGGAGGAGGAGGGGCAGGGGAAGGAGGAGGATGGATGTGGGGTCCTTGGTGCTCTCTGAGCTTGGTGGTTTTCTTGCAGACATTTCATTACCCAACCAGTAACATCATGGTGGCACAGTGGTTAAAATACAGTATTGCAGACTGACTTTGTCAACTGTCAACAGTTTGATCCTGATCGGCTGAAGGTTGGCTCAGCCTTCCATCATTCCGAAGTCGGTAAAATAGAATAACAAGAGTTGGAAGGGACCTTGGAGGTTTTCTAGTCCAACCCCCTGCTTAGGCAGGAAACCCTACACCACTTCAGACAAATGGTTATCCAACATCTTCTTAAAAACTTCCAGTGTTGGAGCATTCACAACTTCTGGAGGCAAGTTGTTCCACTGATTAATTGTTCTCACTGTCAGGAAATTCCTCCTTAGTTCTAAGTTGCTTCTCTCCTTGATTAGTTTCCACCCATCGCTTCATGTCCTGCCTTCAGGAGCTTTGGAGAATAGCTCTTCTTTGTGGCAGCCCCCAACGAGGACCCAGATTGTTGGGGGCAAAATAGGTTTGAACGGAT
>NW_027257287.1:0-29417 GCF_029215685.1 Pituophis catenifer annectens
GTGGGAATAGAGCAGAGGTGGGTTTCAGCAGGTTCTGACCAATTGTAGAGAACCAGTAGCGGAAATTTTGAGTAGTTTGGAGAACCATTAGTGGAAATTTTGAGTAGTTCAGAGAACCGGCAAATATCACCTCTGGCTGACTCCAGGCGTGGGAAGAGAATGGGGATTTTGCAACATCCTTCCCCTGCCACTCCCACCAAGCCACGGCCACAGAACCGGTAGTAAAAAAAATTGGATTTCACCACTGGGTCAACCTATTCTCCAAAGCACCTGAAGGCAGGACAAGAAGTCACAGATGGAAACTTATCAAAAAGAAATCCAACCTAGAACTAAAGAGAAATTTCCTGATATAAGAACAATTAATCAGTGGAACAGCTTGCCTCCAGAGGTTGTAGATGCTCCAGCATTGGAAGATTTGAGACCAGAGAGCCATTTATCAGGAATGGTATAGGGCTGTGATGGCAAATTTATGGCACGCATGCCAGAAGTGGCACACAGAGCCATCTCTCCGGGCATGCCAGCCGTCGCCTGTTGCTCTTCTGGGTTCCAGCATGCACATGCGCGCTGGTTGGTCTTTGCGTGCGCAGGAGTGCTGGGAACCAGAAGAGCAGCTCCCTGGTGTTCATGTGCACGCCAGGAACCTGAGCTTCTGGTTTCCGGCATGCACAAGCACGACGGCCAGCTGGTCTTTGCACGTGTATGTGCGTCACAAATCAGAAGACCAGATGACCGGCACACATGTGCACACTGGAAACTGGAAGCTCAGCTTCCCGGTGTGTGCATGCGCACCGGGGAACTGCTCTTCTGGTTTCCATTGCTCCTGTGCATGTGTGCCAAGGAGCTGCTCTTCTAATTTCCGGCACTCCACCCCCTCACGGCATTCCTGTTTTGACACTTGGTGCCGAAAAGGTTTGCCAACACTGGTATAGGGTCTCCTGCTTGAGCAGGGATTTGGTCTAGAAGACTTCCAAGGCCCTTCAGACCTTGTTATTCTGTATTCTGTAGAGTCATCCAGCCATCAGCACATAGCATTCTTGGGTAAACATTAAGAACCACGGCCAGAGTCTGGTACTAAAACAAAGAGTGAGAGCAATTGAAGCAATTTCTCATTTTCAGGGCCCCAGGCCTTGCAACCATTGCCTTGATATCCAGGTTATGCTGGCATTCACTACGTATCTATAGTGGCAAAGCCAACCATGTGTTACCACCAACTTGGGAATAACAACAACAATAACAACAATAAAACTAGGCTTAGTCTTGGCACAGCACTAAAAGCAAGGTTTAGGAAGTGGACAGCTGGGTACTGAGAATTTGTCTGTTGACCTCTGATTTTGTGATGATGAGAAAAAGAGATCAGAGTCAAGAAACTAGAATTGAATCGGTCAATTAATCACTCACTCACCTCCCCCAAATCTTCAATAGTTTCATAATTCTTTAAAAAAACACACACACAGAGAGGGAGGGAGGGAGAGATTGAGAGAGAGAGAGAGAGAGAGAGAGAGAGAGAGAGAGAGAGAGAGAGAGAGAGAAGGAGAGAGGCTTCGCGTTGAGGTAAAGCCAATTCAATTATTTTCCACAGCTTAACTGTCAAGACCCAAATACTGGGTGGACTAATGATCTGATTAAATCCAGTAATTGCAATTCAGTGGAGAAAAGCGAACATCATTGAAATGGCAACAGCCTCCATTGTCCAAAACACATTGAGATACCAATAAAAAGATGGCAAGGAAACCACCTTTAATGGAATGTTAGTTCCACTAGGGAATTATCTGAGATATCATTGTAATTGGGTCAGCAAACCCTCTACCACTTAAAGACTGCAGTGAATGGTTGCTTTCTGTGAATTTCACACTCCCCATTCATATATATCTTTGGGTTCTAGTTCTTGAGCATTGCAACTTACATGCCATATATGTTAATCTTCCACTTGCACGCCGTGAACTAAAAAATCAGAACACCAGAATAACGGAGTTGGAAGAGGCCTTGGAGGTCTTTTACTCCTGCTCAAGCATTATACCTACATCATTTCCAAAAAATGGTTGTCCAATCCCTTCTTAAAAGCCACCAGTGTTGGAGGTTTAATTGTGGACTATATACACCATAGTGTTATATTTAGGATTGAAGGAAAGATGTCAAACATGAAAATGTTAGGCTCAGATTTATCATGTGCACTTTGTCTCTTTTATCTAACTCAGAGATGATTTCTGAACAGGGTTCAGTTTGAGTTTTCAAGAAATAGCGCTTAGACTTATATACTGCTTCACAGTGCTTTCCAGCCCTCTGTAAGCATCTTGCCCCCAACGATCTGGGTCCTTATTTTACTGACCTCAGAAAGATGGAAGGCTGAGTCAACCTTGAGCCTGGTGAGATTTGATTTGCCAAACTTCTGGCAGCCGGTGATCAGCAGAAGTAGCCTGCAGTACTGCACTCTAACCACTGTGTCACCATGCTTAGTATTCACACAATTATCATTTCTATTCAGAATCAATAGAATTTCTATAATTTGCATTCTGTAACTCACATTAGCACTTGTGATCAAATCCAGATTAATCTGCATAACCTGGATGATGTAACCAGTGACATCCTGTACAAATTTATGATGAAATTAATGCTATCCTCACATTTATTCGTGTGCAGATGGCTATTGCCGAATGAACACCGCATCAAGAGATTATTCACATTATTTAATCTTGCACTGCGGATTAAAACACTCCACATAACATTTTTGCATGACTTTACATCTTAAAATGGAATTACTTCATCCATTTCTTCATCTTCTAATCTTCATACGTGTTGTAAAATCAGGAAGCATGTAATCGCCAGCTTAGAAAGCAGCCACAGTCTTCTAAAGACCAAGTTCTTGGCATGAAATGCCCAACACTATTGTAAAGGCATGGAATGGGACAACTCACCATGACCAACTCACCATGGCCAAGTTGCCATGGCCAAGTCACCACAGCCAAGTTGCCATGGCCAACTCACCAGGGCCAACTCACCATGGTCAACTCGCCACAGCCAACTCACCACAGCCAACTCACCATGGCCAACTCACCATGGCCAACTCACCATGGCCAACTCTCTGAAGGACAACTTGCCATGGCCAACACACAGCAGGACAATTTAACAATTCAATTTAATTATTTAAAATAAATAAAAATCGGTTTTAATTTTTGTCATTCACATTTCATTTTTGTACCTCCTTTTGCATCCTTTCATTAATGATTCTATTCCACCATTTATTTGATATTAGTGTGATTCTTGCTTCACAGTTAGTTGTCCCATGGTGAGTTGGCCATGGTGAGTTAGCTGTGGCGAGTTGGCTGCAGAAAATTGCCATACACTCATAAAGGCAAGTGAATGCTTTTTATAGAGAAAGGTGGGGTAAATAAATTATTCTCCATCACTAGGAAGAATTTAATAAAGTTCACATCTGGGAATCATTAAGAAGAGGAATGCATTAAAAGACCAAAAAAACCCCCAAATCTCACTTGGCCATTGGCTGAGTTTGAGTTCACATTTCTGACAGTTCACACAGGCTCGTACACATACTGTACATACATGCACACTTATACAAAATTAAAGCATTTGTAGGAAACCTAAGGGACGCGATGGCTCAGTGGCTAAGATGCTGAGCTTGTCGATTGAAAGGTTGGCAGTTCAGCGGTTCGTATCCCTAGTGCCGTGTAACGGGGTGAGCTCCCGTTACTTTTCCCATCTTCTACCAACCTAGCAGTTCAAAAGCAAGTAAAAATATGCAAGTAGAAAAACATGGACCACCTTTGGTGGGAAGGTAACAGCGTTCCGTGAGCCTTTGGCATTGAGTCATGCCGGCCACATGACCACGGAGATGTCTTTGGACAGCGCTGGCTCTTCGGCTTTGAAACGGAGATGAGCACCGCCCCCTAGAGTCAGGAACGACTAGCACGCATGTGTGGGGGAACCTTTACCTTTAGGAAATCTAATTTATTGCTCCTGTACCAACAATTTCTTTCCTTTCTTCAGCATAAGAGTACTGGGGGGAAAAAAAAACCCAATTTACCGCAGGAGTTTGAACTGCTCAGTTATTTCTCCATGGAATCTACATGCTTCCAAACTCTTTTGAGATACGTTCCACTATCCCTGCCAAGTTTCTAAGGCAGAATGAGCCAGCGGTGAATTAATACAATGCTTTTAATGCTCCTCCTGCCTTTTTATTTTCCTTCGCTGGCAAAACCAACAGGAAACTTTCCGCAGCCTCTCTGAAGTTTCCAAAATCCCTGTTCTTTAGAAACAGACATTTATTTATTTTATTGGAATGGTCTCAAGGGAGACCTAGCAGACGCTCTTGATCCTAGTGAAGGATGCAGCTTCATCTGACGGGCAAAGAAGAAGGAGGAGAAGGCAAAGTTGTAAGAACTGAGAAACAACCATGCTTACTCATCCCAAGAGATGGTGATGGTTGTAGTGGTGCGTGCTGATGCTATAATGTGCTGAATGAAGCATTAAAAGGGGGAATACTTACCTTAGAATGAGAAGAAGGGGGGGTTGAAATTATTGTCTGAGAACAAATTAACCATGCTCATGTGATGAGTCTATCAAAGTGTCCCCAGTGAAGCTGGTGTAATTAGACATGTTATGAAAATGAGGCATGAAATCAACCTGAGCCAATATGCCACCTGCTGAATTGGAGGCTGATTAGAGGCGGTGTATGTATTTATGCATATATTCATGTGTCTATGCATATATGTTTGTTTGTTTGTTTGTTGGTGCGTGTGTATAGAATATACGTCTTACTCAGTCCAGACAATCTGCTCTGATGTAATTCTGTATTCCCCTGCCTTGCAGTAAGTGCCACAAAACTCAGTTGATTTTATTTTTAATTAAACATATGTATAGGTTTGTACAAGAGCCAGTTTAGTGTAGTGGTTTTAGGCATCAGACTAGAGAAATCGGGAGTCTGTGAGTTCTAGTCCTACTGTAGCCACAAAGCCAGGGATGGGATTCAGCCGGTTCTGACTGGTTCGGATGAACCGGATGTTAATTTTAATCTGGTTCGCCAAACTGGTTGTTCCAAGGACTGGCTGACCCCGCCCAACCTGCCCTGCCCCTCCCAGGAGTCTTCATGCGGCTTGTTTGGATGCCAGGTAAGTGCAGGGTGTGCACGGAGGCTCTGGGAGGGCGAAAAATGGGCCTACCAGCAGTCCGGAAATGGGCCCATTTCTGGACTCCAGAGGGCCTCCAGAGCCCAGGAGAGACCGTTTTTTGCCCTCCTGGAGGCTCAAGGAAAGCCTCTGGAGCCTGGGGAGGGTGAAAAACAGGCCTACCGGAAGTACCGGAAGTCTGGAAATGGGCCCATTTCTGGCCTCTGGAGGGTCTCCAGTGCCCAGGGGAGGCCATTTTCACCCTCCTGATGGGTTGAGGAAATACTCTGGAGCCTGGGGAGGGTGAAAAGCCCCCCCCGCCATGGTGCAGGAGGCTGGGTGGGCCACGCCCCCATGGCCGTGCCCACCCAGCAACCAGGCAGCAAACCGATTGCTGATTTTTTTTTCAATCCCACCCCTGCACAAAGCCAACTGGGAGAACCTTGGACCAGCCATGTCGCTCTCAGCCCTAGGAAAGAGGCAACGGCAAACCACTTTCAAAATGTTAAAACCTGCAGAGGCAGCTGCCAGAAAACAAGACTGACTCAAAGGCACCAAAACAAAGAAACATAGGTTTATACTATTAATCTTTTTAAATATGATACGATCTTATGCAGGCTTGTTTCAACTGAGAGTCCCAGGATGGCAACCTTAATGGCATTATTTAATACGTTTTACACACACTTTGTCATGACAAATATGGTATACACAACTACTACATTTCTCCTTTTTTTCCTCCCGTTTAAATGCATTGCCGAAAATACAAACATAAAATTATTCTGTTAAAAAGGTTTTTAGAATATGAGGGATTTGTAGGAAACATAATTCATGATGAGTAAAACCAAATTTGTCTAACTGTTTGAGATATGCTAACAAAATATTTATTCATAATTCCAGACAGCCTATCTCTAAACCAAAGAGTCGGGTTGAACAGTTTATTTTCTTTTGTTATTTCTTTGTTATTAGGTTCTTGTTATTGGGCCATCCACTTGGCAGAGAGACAGGTGGCATACATTATTTTTTTTTTTACATTCCTCATTTTTCTCATTCTTTATTGTCTTTATCTTTATCGTCCCATTATTTCTACCCTGTTTCCCTGAAAATAAGACATCTCCTGATAATAAGCCCAATTGGGCTTTTGAGCACATGTGCTAAAATAAGACTTCCCCCCTGAAAATAAGCCCTCCCGGAAAATATTTAAACACAGAGCTGGAAATCAGCTAAGACAGCAAGAGGAGCCCCATCTTGCTCCACGCGCCCCAAAATAATAAGATCTCCCCGAAAATAAGACCAAGCGCTTATTTTGGGGTTCAAAAAATATAAGACAGGGTCTTATTTTCGGGGAAACACGGTAGTTTTATTCATTTACAATACTTTACACATTTATCACATCATTTATTCCCTTTTACCTTCCCTAGTCTTTAGCCAATCATACCACTTATTCCATACTTGATAATATTCTGTATCTTCTTTTTCTTTTATTTATTTCATTAATTTATCCATCTCCGCACAGTCCAGAATTTTCCTAATTGTTTCTTCCTCTGTTGGAGTTTTTTCACTTTTCCAGGACTGTGCGTAGACTATCCTTGCCGCTGTAATTATATGCAAAATCAAATATCTAATTTCTTTACTGTAGGTTCTATGCAATATCCCCAGTAAAAGCGTCTCTGGTTTCAAGTCCACATTATAGGCAGCATACCAATTTAACCAGTGAATAATTTTTAATGTGGGTTTTCTTCTGGATATTGATGACCACAAGGTATTCTTTAGTTGAGCTCACCCAACCGACCTAAGTCAATGAGAGACTTAGCTAAAATAGGTTAGGATATCTTGTGGGTCAACATCTTGTTTGTGAATCAGATCATCACAAATGTTTTTGTGTTTAGCCTCTTATATGAATGCCAGATCATGTTTTGTCAATCTGGATTTAGCCTAAGTGATGTGAGCTATGGGGTTGGTAAACACTTACCCTGTCCCACAACTATGTTCCATCAACTTGTCCTTTTTCCACTATTTATTCACCTATTTCTTTACTTATTTATTTATTTATCTCTCCCAAATACATTTTTAAGCATTTATTTCAACATAAGCTTTATTTTCCCCTTTTATACATAAATTTCATTTGATTTGGAGCATTGCTTGCTTATCATAGCTGGACACTGTTTTGCTTGTTTGTTTATGATCCTCTGAGAAGGTGAGGACAAACACATAAAAAATGTTTGACATAAAATGAAGAAGAACATACTAAAAATCCGCTACACCACTGGACAGCAGCTGCTGATCTGTTCCATCATGTGCCAGTTTAGACAATTTCATTTTATACCATGCCGAAGAATTACATAAAAGGATACAAGCATCAAGTCGCTGTTCTAAAAAAGTATCTTATGTAGCTGACTAAATTTATTCCATTGAAGATAATAAATGAGCTGAATAAAGCAAGAACTTGATATAACTCAATCCTCTATCTCTATTCTCCTACTACAGCTTTGGTGATAATTCTCATTATCTTTGTGTATGGAAGATGCTCTGTCATCCCAGCAGGAAGATGAGGTTAATAAGGCTATCAAATCAGATGTCATTTAAGAGAAGCCCAAGGAGATTAATTAAAAGCATGACTACTGTGAAATGGCAAAGAACAGAGGTCTCAAATTTGCCATAGGATCCAGATGTGCGTTGTTGACTTCTCTCGAGAATGAAAATTAGGAGGCTACATGATAAAATAGGTTAAGAATTTTGGTTCTAATATATAGGTAGCATTCATTTAGTGACCGTTCAAAGTTACGGCACTGGGAAAAAGTGACTTAGGGCTGATTTTCACACTTATGATCATTGGAGCATCCCCGTGGTCACGTGACCAAAATTTGGATGCTTGGCAACTGGCATGTACAGTATTTATGATGGGTGCAGCATCCTGGGTTCATTTTGTGAACTTCTGACAAGTCAATGGGGAAGCCAGATTCGCTTAACAACTGCAGTGATTCATTTAACAACTGTGGCAAGAAAGGTTGTAAGATGGGGCAAAACTCACTTAACAACTGTCTTGCTTAGCAATGAAAATTTTGGGATCAATTGTGATTGTATAGTAGTGGCCAAAATTGTGGAAACCTTTTGGGAAAAAGTGTATTTTCTAAAACTAGCTAATAACACAATTTTTTTTGGGGGGGAGTAGTACCCTAAAATTATATATCAATGGAAAGATAATTTAATCAAGACTGTAATGCAATAACTTTTATGAAGAATTTGCTACTAGAATAGCAGTTACAGTATAAAGAAGAAAAGTGAAACGTAGAAAAAATGAGATATAGAAAAATTGTCACCATAGAAAAAACGAGATAGACAAACATTATCATGTCAGTTAATCCTTCGTTGGGTAACCTTTAGCATGAATTACAGCCTTCCAACGTCTTCCCATGGAGTGAACCAAGGTTTTTTTTAGTTCTGCAGCTGTTATAATGTAAAACCAAGATTGAATGAATGCTTCTATTAACTGGGTTTTATTGCTGGGTCGCTTCTAACTAACAAGTTTCTTTAGTCAGCTCCATAGATTTTCAATTGGGTTAAGGTCTGGGCTATTCCCAGGCCATTCCAGCAGTGGAATATGATGATCTTGAAACTCCCCCCCCCAAAAAAAAAGTAATGTTATTAGCCATCAAACCTCAAAAATACACTTTTCCCAAAAGGTTTCCACAATCTTGGCCACTACTGTAAGTTGAGGAGGATCAGTGGGAAAGAATGAGGTTAAAAGAGCTGAAAACTCTTTTTAGCTGAAAACTCTTATAGAAAACATCTATAAAATGATGTACCATTGATATCCATCACCAGAGTAATCAGCCAAGATATACAAAGGTAATTCTAATCATTGTTGGAAAGATATGGAAAGCATGAAGGGACATTTTACTATTCATGGTGGAGTTGTGGAAAAGCAAAAAAGCAAATTGGATACAAATATGTATGATGCTGAGAATTTTATAACAATAATATTTTGATAAAATACAGATTATGGATTTAACCAATTAGAAAAGACACGTGGAAGGTCGCTTTTATATAGGGTAACTGCAGCAGAGTTACTGTATGTGGAAAGATGGAAAAAATACAGAACTATCACACTGGAAGACCAGACTGTGAAAATGACAGAAATGGCAGAAATGGCAAAATTGACCTATTTGATCAGGGACAAAACAAGAAGTACTTTTCTTAAAAGACCGAACAACCTTCATGGACTTTTCATTGAAAATGGATAAAAATGACTTGATGGTTTCTGGAGATGCGGACTGAAAAGGGTTTAATATGGGGAGAATTGAATTATGTGATGTAACCTTGAGAGGAGGGGGTGGGTGAAACTAAGCTTGTTCGTAACTTCTGTAAGAAAGAAAAGAAGTTACTTCTTTAAATATTACTCTCTTTTTCTGCTTTTTGTCTTTACTGCCCTTTTTCCTGCACATCTTGTTTCCTTGTCTTAAATCTGCTTTCTGTATTTTTTTGCTAATAAAAATTAAAGACTAAGAAAATGAAATAAGCCATGGGACATGGTGGCTCAGTGGCTAAGACACTGAGCTTTTCAATCGAAAGGTCGGCAGTTCAGCGGTTTGAATCCCTAGTGCCGCGTAACAGGGTGAGCTCCCGTGACTTGTCCCAGCTTCTGCCAACCTAGCACTTCGAAAGCACATAAAAAATGCAAGTAGAAAAATAGGGACCACCTTTGGTGGGAAGGTAACAGCGTTCTGTGTGCCTTTGGTGTTTAGTCATGCCGGCCAGCGCTGGCTCTTTGGCTTTGAAGCGGAGATGAGCACCGCCTCCTAGAGTTGGGACCAACTAGCACATATGTGTGAGGGGAACCTTTACCTTTACCTTTAAGAGAGTCACTAGAATGGGCAGCTATATTAAATCTACAGGTGACTCTACCATCATAATATAGATTTGATTTGACATAGTAAATCTAATGCAACGGTAACAATACATTTTTTTCTATAACCAAAACAATGTACGACAGGATCAGCAAAATAGGCAACTGCAGATTGCCTGGTCTTCAAATTATGATCTTAACCTGTTCAAGATGAACATAATCCTTTTCTAATTTGCAGACAATTTAAGCAGCTGATGTGAACTTTTCATGGACTGCTCAACTTGATGATTTTCAACAGGGGCAACATTTGATCTCCTAGATCTGTGATGGCGAACCTATGGCATGCATGCGGCCTTACCTGTTTGTCTTCTGGGTTTCTGGTGCGCATGCGTGCATGACAATCAGCTGTCCTTTGCGTTCGCAGAAGTGCCAAAAACAGATGTGTGCGTGGGCACTGGCCAGCTGACCATTGGGTGCGCATGCACGCTAGAAGCTGGAAGGTTGGCTTTTCTGGAGCTCAGCCCCAATGAGTGTGCGTGTGCGATGTTTCCACGCAACCTTCACTGTCCTAGATCTATTCATTCTAGGAGTCCTTGTTAGTTGCTCTCAACATTTTTCTCCCAAGCTTCTCCTATGTGAGAAATAGCCATCTCTGATGCCCAAACATCTATCCTTTCACATTACATGGACTCTAGAAATTCTATCAAAATGATACCCAAAATTGCCCACCAAAATTGTCCCACTCCCCAAACACTCTTTAAAGATTTCTTTATATATTGCAGATAAGCTCATTATACAGGTAGTCCTTAACCTATGACCATGATTGATCCCAAAATTCACGTTGCTAGGCGAAACATTTGTTAAGTGAGTTTTGCCCCCTTTTATGGCCTTGCTTGCCACTGTTGTTAAGTGAATTTGTTGCAGTTGTTAAAGTTAGTAACACGGTTGTTAAGTGAATCTGGCTTCCCCACTGACTTTGCTTGTCAGAAGGTCGCAAAAGCAGATCATATGATCTCGGGACACTGCAACCGTCATAAATATGAACCAGTTGCCAAGCATCTGAATTTTGATTATGTGACCAACATTCGTAAGTGTGAAACATGGTCATAAGCAGGGTGAAATGCTCCCAGTTCGGACCGAATCACCCGATCCGGTAGCGATGGAGGCGGGTGGTTCAGAGAACTGGTAGCAAAAATCCCTGCCCTCCCCATTGCCCAGATGAGCCACGCCATCATCAGAGGCTTTTTTATTATTATTTTTAAAAGCATTTTTTCTACAACCTCTTTGGCTGAAAAAATGCTTTTAAAAGTAACAAAAAAAGCCTCTGATGATGGCGCGGCTCAGCTGGGATCGTCAGAGGCTTTTAAAAGCATTTTTTCTACAACCTCTTTGGCCGAAGAGGTTATAGAAAAAATGTTTTTAAAAGGAAAAAAAGCATCTGCCGATCAGGCAAGTCAGCTGGGATCGTCACAGGCTTTAAAAGCATTTTTTAAAATAATCTCTTCAACCGAAGAGGTTGTAGAAAAAATGGTTTTAAAAGTTAAAAAAAAAAAGGTTGGCCAAGCCCACTCAGTCATATTACCACCACCCCACCAAGCCACGCCCACAGAACCGGTAGTAACAAAGTTTACATTTCACCACTGGCCATAAGCCACCTTCTTCAGTGCCATTGTGACTTTGAAATGAATTGTTGTAAGTCTAGGACTACCTGTAGTCTAAATTCTTCTCAAAGGAAAAGTATCCTTCGATCTTTGAGCACTTTACATGTAAAAATGAAAACAATAACAGCGTGCAGTCCAAAAATATTTTAAATACATTTAAACAACTAGTTTATTATATTTTAAGAGCAAAGATAGATTCACCAAGAATATGATAATGAAAGTAGAAGAGAGTGGAGTTTTATTTATTTATTTATTTTTTAATTTGATTTATATGCCGCCCTTCTCTGGAGACTCAGGGCGGCTTACAATGCGTTTAGCTTAAATTAAACTTCCTTGTTGGGTGGGAGGTGTCATCCAAAATTCAGGCCTGTCTTCATTGATCTCCCTTAATATTTGGCAGTTGAGATATGAGTGTGTTGGATAGCTGGCATGTAATGATATTTAGAATTTGACAGTATTAATAATTGCCATACAATAGTATTTAGTATCTGACAGTATTTGAAAAATGGCAAGCAGTGACATTTCTATCAACCATTGTTGATTCAGAATACAGTAGTACAGTTGAGTAGCTGACAGGTAACTAAATTAAGTATCTCGAAGTATTTGCTGATTGTCAAACTATATTTTATCTCTTCGCAGCTTATCATCGTGGGATTTGATATCTGATGTCACCAAAATACTCATAAGAGGAAGGAGATTTTCACCCATGATGGATCCCAAATTATGTAAAATACTCTCTCTCCCAGGAGACCTGTCAAAACCTGCCTCTTTAGCCAGACCTTTAAAGGTCAGTAATGTTATTATTGGTGTATTGATTTATTTCTTTTTTTTTTTATCTTTTGTATTTCTGTATCCTTCGGAGCTTGTTTGAAAATCAAAAGGTCGCTTTGGGGAGTTCAGCGTGGAAAGAAAGAAAGACAGCATAAAGTATAAACATGAAGTCAATAAAATAGTCACCAACAAACTCAAAGGGTTCTTCTATCTTCTGATGTGATGGCGAAAATCAACATTTAAAATGAAACGAAAGAACTGATGGCAGAGGAAAAGGAAGGATGATCTCATCAAATTTTAAATAACAACAGAAACTTACATTTCGACTTTAGCCTGTTTAGGAGATATCAGAGGGTTTTTTTTTTCTTCTAAGCAGGGTGAATCAAGGAACAATCTTCCACTTTTTTTCTGAGAAGAACTATCATTAAATTGACTGGTCTGGGCCCAGTGAGGTTTTCTGTGGGGTTCATTATTAGATACATTGAATTTATATCATCGGATATATTTGGCAGAATCAAATCCCTTATTGCCATCTGAAATATTTACAGGGTTTATTTCTGTAATTAAGAGAACTATTTAATCTCCAAAGGAGATAAGATTTAATTTGTAAATGTAATAATATCATCCCAAACTGTTAACAGGTAGTAGCTTGCAGACTTTTTAAAGTTTACTTTAAAAATATAACAGCAAGTATAAACTCTAAAAGAAAACCATGAGTGCCTCTTAGAAGAAAGGACTGGTCAACAGATATGAGCTGTTTTGAGCATTCACAATGGGCCAGATTCATGTTGGAGTACTTCAAGAGGAAATCCAAGCTACTTCCAAGCAGTGAATAAATAACCTAGATCCTAGATTTATTTGGAGGGGAAACCAATCTGGTTCTCAAAGTCATCTGCTTAATCTTTGCCAATGACTGGATTGGCATCAACAAAATGCATTGGTGGCACAATGCTCTTTCTTGAGATGAAGGATCGATTCAATATATCTAACAAGATGCTTTTGATCATCTCACAGCCCAACCAGCACTTGCAACATCTGGAAGTACATTCTGGGTGATTGGAACTCTCTTAGTTCAGAAGCAAAGTGAAGCAATGGAGTTGCTCCATTCTTAAAAGAGAGGAGTCCCTATGACTTCAAAAGCAGCTCTGAAGAGAAGTATTTTGCTCAGATCTTTCTTGAAGGAAAAGTCTTCTTCAAAGACCTGGACAGTTTTATTTTCTATGCTTTCCATTTTCGCTTCTCAATTCACAGAAGCCTCTCAGATCTGGATTGTGCTTGTGGAACATCCATTCTAAAGAACTTGGCACCTACACAATTTCTGGTCTCCTCTTGGAGACATTTTTAGAGCTTTTTGCTTTTAAGAGCCCATCAAAAAATCAGAGACTATAGCTTTATTTTCTACACTTTCAATTTGTGCTTCTTGATTCATAGAAGGCAAAAATGAATTGGCTACATACTATTGATGATGACATTAAGCAAGAATTTTGAAGAACTGACATAAGCAATCATTGACATTCTGTCTGTCTGTCTGTCTGTCTGTCTGTCTGTCTATCTATCTATCTATCTATCTATCTATCTATCTATCATCTATCCACCCACCCACCCACCTACCTAAGTACCTATCTATCTACTTATCTGCCTAGCTATCTGCTACCTAGATACCTAGCTATAATCTAGCTATCCTCTTCACAAGTCTAGTGAACAAATGTCTGCTGAGTCATGAGGACTCAGAAGTAACTTAACAACTACATATGCATTTTTTAAAAAATGTAAAAGATACTATTAAAGTGCCAAAGTCCAGTCAAATGGATGGAAGAGATTAGATAAGGCATAGCTAAATCATGACTTTACTGAAAAAATGCAGTGATGATTACAAACTTGAATTACTTTTAAAATAAGGTAAAAGGTTCCCCTCGCACATATGTGCTAGTCGTTCCCGACTCTAGGGGGCGGTGCTCATCTCTGTTTCAAAGCCGAAGAGCTAGAGTTGTCTGAGGATGTCTCCGTGGTCATGTGGCCGGCATGACTCAATGCCAAAGGCGCACGGAACGCTGTTCCCTTCCCACCAAAGGTGGTCCCTATTTTTCTACTTGCATTTTTTACCTGCTTTCAAACTGCTAGGTTCGAAGCTGGGACAAGGAACGGGAGCTCACCCCCATTACGCGGCACTAGGGATTCGAACCACTGAATTGCCGACCTTGCGATTGACAAGCTCAGCATCTTAGCCACTGAGCCACCTCGTCCCCATTTTAATTATTACTTTATTTTAAAATTTAAAATTTTATTTTAAAATTTAAAATTAAATGGTTAAATAAAGCTATCATTGCCACTTGTCATTGTGGTTATATTTTGCCTGCTTGAGACATCTTTCTGGTGCATCTGGTTGGCCATGGTGACAACAGAAAATACATCTCTTATTTTATTCTTATCGGCTCTCCACTCACATAAATTAGGGAGTGACCCTAACGGTTTGAGATCATGTATTTTCTTAACAAGGATGTTATTACCCACTATTAATGTCAGTATTTTTTTTTTTTAATATATTGTATGTCTATTTGTTGGTCGATGATTGTAATAAAGTTATATTCTATTCTATTCTTCTTTTATTCATCAAAATATGTTTTAGATTAAAAACAAACAAGAATAACATTCCTATAAAAATATCCCCCTTTTAAAGTTGGCAGTGGAGTCAGAATGACTCTGCATGGATCTACTGCACATATGAACACATGCAAAATTGGTGAACCGGAAATTCTGTTCAACTGAGATTTTCATCAGAACTGAAATAAATAAATAAATAAAGACATGAGGGCCCCATATAATGCAAAGTTGGCTTCCAAAATACAGTCAACATTACAGGAGCTATGACTAATCTCAAATTCCAAATAATGCAAGTTAAATTGGCATCTCTGCTTCCCACAGAACTGGCGTGTAGAAATCGGTCATTCATAAATGAATAGCAGGATGTCTGAAAGTATGGTTGATTACAGAGGGGGGAAAACAAAGCTTCCAAGATTTATGAGAGAAAATGTATTAGCCCTGTAACGTTCACTAAATGCAAAGTTAGGATTAGGAAAAATATGCCAATTTGGCATTTATTTATTTCCCTTGCAAAGTTCTATGCCAGAGGTGGTATTCAGCAGGTTCTGACCAGTTCTGGAGAACCGGTAGCAGAAATTATGAGTAGTTGAGAGAACCGGTAAATACCATCTATTCTCTGCGCCCCAAGTCCCAGCTAATTGGGAGGAAATGGGGATTTTGCAGTAACCTTCCCCTGGAGTGGGGAGGGAATGGAGATTTTACAGTATCCTTCCCCTGCTACGCCAACAAAGCCACGCCCACCAAGCCATGCCATGCCCACCAAGCCATGCCCACAGAACCGGTAGTTAAAAAAAAATTGAATTTAAATTATTCTATGCATTCCACTTCTGGAGGGATTGTCACCTGCTCTGGAGTTTAACAGGCATAACTCCATGCATTGATAGCATGGAGAAGACCATTTTATACTATCTTCTCATGTCAGGGGAAAAAAAATGAAGTTGCAACTGTGATCAGTCACACAGATGAATTTGAAAATACAAAGCCTCAAACATAACATTTTTCAAATAACTCCAAACTCTCTTGATTAACTGCAACTAAACTTTGGCCAAAGCAATCAAAAATCCAGATTCAAAAAATCTTCAGCTCAAGCATATCTGAAACTAGCTGTTAGTCTAGAATCTTTCTTGAACTTTGCTTTTGTGAATGTTCTTACGGCACTGCTGATTCTTGAATTTTAAATATACTACATGGTGATATCCATCAGGTTCCTGGCTTCTGTGCTCCTGTTCTTTGGCCCACCTAACAAGGTTTTTAGCTAGTTACAATCCAAACTGGGTATGGTTCAGATCAAAAGAGGTCATCCTGTCAAAATAGCTAAACAACAGAGGGAGCTCACTCAGTGTACACATTTAATCAGTTTCTTCTCCCAGTTTTTCTAGCCTGATATTGTTTCCTTTCATGAAGAGAAGAGAAGAGAAGGGAAGGGAAGGGAAGGGAAGGAAAGGGAAGGGAAGGGAAGGGAAGGGGAGAGGAGAGGAGAGGAGAGGAGAGGAGAGGAGAGGAGAGGAGAGGAGAGGAGAGGAGAGGAGAGGAGAGGAGAGGAGAGGAGAGGAGAGGAGAGGAGAAGAGAAGAGAAGAGAAGAGAAGAGAAGAGAAGAGAAGAGAAGAGAAGAGAAGAGAAGAGAAGAGAAGAGAAGAGAAGGGAGGAAAGGAGAGGAGAGGAGAGGAGAGGAGAGGAGAGGAGAGGAGAGGAGAAGAGAAGAGAAGAGAAGAGAAGAGAAGAGAAGAGAAGAGAAGAGAAGAGAAGAGAAGAGAAGAGAAGAGAAGAGAAGAGAAGAGAAGAGAAAAGTTGGAAGGGACCTTGGAGGTCTTCTAGTCCAACCCCCTGGTCAGGCAGGAAGCCCTATACCATTTCAGGCAAATGGTTGTCCAATCTCTTCTTAAAAACTTCCAGTGTTGGAGAATTCACAACTTCTGGAGGCAAGTTGTTCCACTGATTAATTGTTCTATCTTTGTCAGGATATTTCTCCTTAGTTCTAGGTTGCTTCTCCCATTGATTAGTTTCCATCCATTGCTTCTTGTCTTGCCCTCAGGTGCTTTGGAGAACAGCTTGATTCCCTCTTCTTTGTGGCAGCCCCTGAGATATTGGAACACCGCTATCATGTCTCCCCTAGTCCTTCTTTTCATTAAACAAGACATACCCAGTTCCTGCAACCGTTCTTCATATGTTTTAGCCTCCAGTCCCCTAATCATCTTTGTTGCTCTTTTCTGCACTCTTTCTAGAGTCTCCACATCTTTTTTTCATCATGGCGACCAAAACTGAATGCAGTATTCTAGGCGTGGCCTTACCAAGGCATAGTGGATAACTACAGGTATGTTCACACGACATAGAAACTAGCCAATCCCATTTTAGGGTATGGTTGGAAGAACCTAGTTTATGGGATGGGTCTGAGGCTCAGAGTGTGATACCAACTTAGGAATTAGAATAATGGAATAAACTGTGAACATGTAGCCAATCAACATCTTTCAAAATCATCAGAAAGCACTAACCAAACAGCAGACAACCAAAACTGGGTTCAGATGCTTGTTTATGGCCTTGCAGGTTCACTACACGCCAGTGGTGGGTTTCCCCCGGTTTGGACCGGTTCGTAAGAACCTGTAGTAAAACCGGTAGAAGGCCCTGTCCACTGCCCCGGATGACGTCATCAGTGATCTGCGCATGTGCAGAAGCAAGGCACATGCGCAAGCGAAGCGAGCACATGCACACAATCCCGTTGTGAACCGGTAGTAAAGGTAAGTAGAACCCACCCCTGCTACACACAGCTTTTTTTTTTAATTGCCCTTGTGACTGTACTGAAACACAAATGCATCACTGCTTCTAGACTTATCAGAGCTGCCAGGAACAGGAAGTGTGCCAATTTCCGTTTGGCCTACGGAACAATCAGATTAGTGGTAAACGATTACATTTTGAAAACCCCTAATCTGGTATTTTAACAAGGCCATCATCTGCATATCGTGCCACTTAGCCAGCATATCATAAGAGGATAATGACGTGGGTAGCTTTTATAACCAAAGCTTTATCTTTCTTGAGATCACAGACGGCAGACATGTTTCTCTTTTTGCTATCCCTCAGAATACATCAAAACACTTTGCAGACCTTAATTATAATTAATTGCTACTTCACACACTATAAGGAGATGAGCTGCTTTTCTTCTTCTTTTTTAAATTCCCCTGCTCTACCCTTTCTTTTTTCCTGTTCCTTTTTTTCTTTTGTAATATTTGTTCCCTAAAAATATTCTTTTTTTCCATCCAGCAGCAGAAGGGATAGAAGAAACATAAGACGATCAAGGGAAAACAGCTAATCCTTATTATACTTTGAGATCCTAGGATTGCAGGATATCTGAAACCCATTTTTTTCCCCCAAATAACCACTGAAATCAGGATTTCTTTCCTTCAGGATATAAAAATGCTATAGATTGTATTCCTTTCCTGTACTTATTGTTCTGACGTAGGCCCCCATTTCTGCCTCAACTTTAGGGGGCAGTCCTCATCTCTGTTTCCTAGCCAAGAGACCCAGCGTGGTCCAAAGACATTTCTGTGGCCCTGTGTCCAGCATGATAATAGCAATAGCACTTAGACTTATATACCAGTTTTCAGTGCTTTACAGCCCTCTCTAAGCATTTTAGAGAGTCAGCCTATTGCCCCCAACAATTTGGGTCCTCATTTTACCCACCTCGGAAAAATGGAAGGCTGATTAAACCTGAGCCTGGTGAGATTTGAACTGCCAAATTGCAGTCAGCTGGCAGTCAGCAGAAGTAGCCTGCAGTACTGCACTCTGACCACTGCGCCACCGTGGCTAAGACCACAAAGGCGCACGGAATGCTGTTACCTTCCCACCAAAGTGGCTTTTATCTAATTCCTAAATTGCAAACACAATGTTTATGATGCCAAACCGATCTGTGACTCGCCTTCATAATCTTATTCTTTGCAGGAAGGCTTAAAATAGAGAGCAAGGTTGACCTGGCTAACCTAAGACACCCTGTCCTTGGGTAGAAAAGGAAAGGGCAGCGGTATGACTCAGAGAAAAAAAAAATTGCAGGGGAGCTTCTTCTTTCATCCTGATCAAAAGGGAGCATCAGCTTGCAATCAGAGGCATAATGGCTAAATAGAAAAGATCAATTGGGAGCTATCCCTGATTAGTGCTGCTGTTGCTGGCCTTGACATCGGAGGAGGGGAAAATGAAACGGGTACATCAACATATGGCCCTTGTTGTACAAGAAACCTATCCATGGCAGGAAAGGGGTGAAGGAGAGGTGTTGATGTTTGCAAATTACCTTTCACTTTCTGTTCCATCACAACACTTGTCACCATCTGGCCCTGTGTGCATTCTGTCTCTGAAGACTATTATGCAACCATCTGGTCCTTAGACTGAGCCAGGTGACGCTGGGACTCTTTTCCTGCCAACGTTGCAAAGCAGGCCCTATCGCCTGCCTGGCTACTTTTCCATGACCCCAAATCTGTTTTGTTTTTCTCAAAACTCTGGGGAAGCCAAAAGCTAACTAAGGCGCCAATCGGAAGAGGGAATCACACAATCTGCTAAGATTCATACAATAGGTTAGCTAAATCATGGCATAAATAGAGGAGGGGAAGGGGGAAGTGAAACCATGGTTTCATTCAGCAAAGCTGAGCCATAAAAGAAGGAAACAACCACCTTGTGTTCTAGCATACTAGATAAACCCAGTCAGATTATTCTCTTTACCCCAGGCTTCACACCAATGGTGAAATCCAATTTTTTTTACTACCAGTTCTGTGGGCGTGGCTTGGTAGGCATGGTGTGGCTTGGTGGGCGTGGTAGGGGAAGGATACTGCAAAGTCCCCATTCCCTCCCCACACCTGGGGGAAGGATATTACAAAATCTCCTTTCCCACCCCACTCTGGGGCCAGCCAGATGTGGTATTTGCCAGTTCTCTGAACTATTCAACATTTCCGCTACCAGTTCTCCGAACTGCTCAAAATCTCTGCTACCAGTTCTCCAGGACCTGTCAGAACCTGCTGGATTTCACCCCTGCTTCACACCCATTTATAGTCAAGAACATAAGCTGACTTTGTATAAATATACAAAAGGATGAAGGCTATTGCTGAGCACATTGTAAGCCGCCCTGAGTCTCCGGAGAATCATTTTTTTTAAAAAAAAACATGGATATTAAATTTTGCTTCCCCCCCCCCATTTTCTTTATAAAGAATAGAGAGGAAAAATGTGTGGTCTGAATTGTTTTACAAGCCTACAAATAGTTACATCCTGCAAAGTTATGTAGCAATGGGTTGTTCCCGCAAGCCAAAGGCCATCATTTGCAGATTTTTCTGCAGTACAGTTTGCATCTCCAAAGAAATGTCTTTACAATTTGTATTTTAATGCCCCTTTCTCACTACAAGATGTGAGGGAAGTTGTAGTGATAGAAAGAGGCATAGCATGGTAGCTATACTAGCGACAGCAATCTCAATGTCTCCAACTTCAATCAACCCCCGAGAGGCAAAAAATAAATAAATAAATAAACTCCCCAGAAAATCAAATGACAAAAGGGACAGTGGGAGAGAAGTTTAGCAACAACACCAGCTCAAATCAATCTGTCTCACACAGCAGGAGATGTCTGGCTTCCCAGCCAATGAATAGCACTCAGAAGACCTTCATTAGCAAATCTACATAACCTCATAGTCCTTTGGCAAGTTCTTGTGTTTTGTTTTGTTTTCCAAATGGGAAATATATTGCAAGCTTTGTCTTTGTACTTGGCCAGTTCAGAATAGAATAGAATAGAATTCTTTATTGGCCAAGTGTGATTGGACAACAAGGAATTGGTCTTGGTGCATAGGCTCCCAGTGTACATAAAAGGAAAGATACATTCGTCAAGAATCATAAGGTACAACACTTAATGATAGTCATACAGAAACAATATAAATCTTAAGGATACAAGCAACAAAGTTACAGTCATACAGTCATAAGTGGGAGGAGATGGGTGACAGGAACGATGAGAAGATTAATAGTAATAGTAATGCAGATTTAGTGAATAGTTTGACATGTTGAGGGAATTATTTGTTTAGCAGAATGATTGCATTCGGGAAAAAATGTTCTTGTGTCTAGTTGTTCTGGTGTGCAGTGCTCTATAGCGTCGTTATGAGAATAGGAGTTGAAACAGTTAATGTCCAGGATGTGAAGGGTCTGTAAATATTTTCACAGCCCTCTTTTTGACTCTTGCAGTATACAGGTCCTCAATGGAAGGCAGATTGGTAGCCATTGTTTTTTCTGCAGTTCTAATTATCCTCTGAAGTCTGTGTCTGTCTTGTTGGGTTGCAGAGCCAAACCAGACAGTTATAGAGGTGCAGATGACAGACTCAATAATTCCTCTGTAGAACTGGATCAGCAGCTCCTTGGGCAGTTTGAGCTTCCTGAGTTGGTGCAGAAAGAACATTCTTTGTTGTGCTTTTTTGATGACGTTTTTGATGTTGTGTGTCCCTTTTAGGTCATGAGATATGGTAGAACCTAGAAATTTGAAGGTCTCTACTGTTGATACTGTGTTGTTAAGTATTGTAAGAGGTGGTAGTATAGGAGTTTGATGGCATTAGCTAGTTTCTTCCCCTTGCCTTCTTCACTGGTTATGTACAGGCAACGGAGCTTTGTATCTTCATGAGAACTACCACTTTAGGGCAGTTAGGGTTCTAAGTAATCTTTAACTTTAGTACTCTACAGGTAGGTTGGATCAAGCTAATAGTTCTGCTTAGTAAGGGTGCTTTAGGGAGTGGACCCTGCTTAGCGTTCGGATTTTCTTTCCAGATACCAGCTGATCTCCTCTAGGCATAGTTTTATCATTTCTCTTCTGCTCTACTTAGATGACCATTTGAGAAGCATACTTTTATGATGGTGGGGAGAGAGAAGCTAGAATGTGTATTTTTGTATGCAAAAGTAAGGAATGGAGCAGTTAATTTGCATTGATCACTTCAAAATATGCAGAAAAGACATTAGTACCGAACTTTCTTTTTTAATTAGATGATGCCAAGAAAATATCCATCATATTATGACGTTTCCATGTGTACGAACTAGTTATTCAGTGGGGAAAAAAAAATCTGCTGTCCTCTTTCTCTTGCTGTTTGCTCTGCATATGTTCATCAACTTTTCCCAGTTCCAGGTTTTGAGGCCTGGCAGGGCACTAAAACAACCCAACTACGGTAACGTACGATGGTAAACACCAGGCTTGGGTTCTACTTACCTTTACTACTGGTTCACAATGGGGCCACACATGCACTCTTCTGTGCAGAAGCTCCCTGATGACATCGGGGTCAGTGGGCGGAGCCTCCTGCCAGTTTTACTACCGGTTCTATAGAACCGGTCTGAACCGGGGGCTGGTTCACCACTGGTAAACACCCAAGTGGTGTTTGCTGGTATTCCTGCTTCTTGTGAGAAGGAGTTGCAGACCAATCAGAAGGATGCAAACAAAGACAGCACTAGGCAAAAATAATGGAAGAAAAGTCTGTCGGCCACTGGCCCCTCCAGCAGCCAAATCACAGGAGGAGGAGGAGGAGGCATCGGAGTCAGGGACAGCATCAGGGCACCCTGGGAGCTCTGAGGGGGAAGAGGGAATGGAGCTGGCAGAGAGAGAGAGAGACAGAGGCAGAGCCTGGGCCTGGGCCTGGGCCAACTGTCAGCTCTCAGATGGAGAGTCAACAGCCCCCAGGTCTGGAGGTGGCTGATGAGGAAGAGAAGGAACAGCTGGGTCCAGTGTCTGATGAGTGGATGCACAGACGGCAGAGGAGAGGAGAGCAGTGGAAATCTGTGGGCCGATCCTGGGGAAGGAGGAGCCACCACTGCTAGCGAAGCCCCATCCTAGCTCTGGGGATAAAAGTCAGGGGGCGGAGAGGAATAGGTGTGGCAGACAACTATTCATCTTCCAGCCAGCCAGAATTGTTAGCTTGCGAGAGAAATTTTTTGCTGGGGCTGCCGGCATTCCTAATAAAGGAATCTTTTGAGTTCATGTCAGAGGGTTTCTCATGTTTGGGGAGCTGGGTCAGAATGCTGAGTGCACAGTTGGGAGGCCAAGTGGTGGTGGTGGAGGAGGGGAACGTTCTGGACCCCGGGGACATCCAATTGCTCTCTGTGGCAAAAGTGGGACACGTCACGTTTGCCGACAGCCAGGTGGAACAAAACAATCCTCTACATTAGCACTTCTTAGAGTAGGATATACGGAAACAAACCGATGAGTTTTGCAGAAATGCACATTTGCACATGCACACCAGATGCGACTGCAGTAGTAGCAGTAGCAGTACATCAGTGCATTCAAAGCAAAGCCTGTGATCATTAATTATTGATGGAACTGGTTGTTGCCTAATTTGGAAAACATCTCAGTCACCAGTTGCTAAATGCCTCTTTTCTGCAGCTGAGACTTGCAAAACTACACTTAATCGTCTGGTTTTTCTTTTAATTTCAATTTGGGTTCTTTTTCTCTCTCTCTCCTTAATATGCATACACATGTATATACTTCCAAATGCCTTTTTAAAACGTTGACTTGTGCTTAAGTATATCATTCACAAATGGATTGCTTTGTTTTTGAATCAGTCAGTTACTGTATAATAAACAAACTGAATTAAGCCTCTGAATATGTTTCCGTTTGGTAGTCTGGCTTCAAACAATGCTGGGAGCTGACTTGCATCCTAAGTAGGGATAACTTTATGTATACTAAAAAGAGCCAGTTTGGTGTAGCAGTTAAAGCATCAGACTAGAAACGGACAGATTGTGAGTTCTAGCCCTACTTTAGGCATGAAACCAGCTGGATGACCTTGGGCCAGTCACTCTCTCTTAGCCCTGGAAAGCAGACAATGGCAAATCCTTTCTGAAAATGTTGTCTAGATAACTGCAGGGATGTGTCCAGGTTTACAGACCCAGTTTAGTATAGTGTTTAAAGCATCAGGTTGTAGAATCCAGAAATTTGGACTGCATAGTCTTCAGTATGATAATAAAAGCTGGATGCTTAATGGAACACTAAACTGTTTCATGCTTGCTAGCTATCTCAACGAAGTTCTCCAGACTTGAACATGGATACAGGATAACATAAATTTTCCTTGAAGTTAAACTCAGTGCCTCATGACTCCAAGGAAGGGCATGTAAACATAGCCTCCATAAAGGCAAGCTTTATAGAAGTAAGTTTGTAAAGTCCTTGGGTTTAGGAGAAACCCTCCCACCTCTTACAATACTAAACAACACAGTATCAACAGTAGAGACCTTCAAATTTCTAGGTTCTATCATATCTCAAGACTTAAAATGGACACCTAGCATCAAAAACGTCATCAAAAAAGCACACACACAAAAAAAAAGAATGTTCTTTCTGCACCAACTCAAGAAGCTCAAACTGCCCAAGGAGCTACTGATCCAGTTCTACAGAGGAATTATTGAGTCTGTCATCTGCACCTCTATAATTGTCTGGTTTGATTCCTCAACTCAACAAGACAGACACAGACTTCAGAGGATAATTAGAACTGCAGAAAAAACAATGACTACCAACCTGCCACCCATTGAGGACCTGTATGCTGCACGGGTCAAAAAGAGGGCTGAGAAAATATTTACAGACCCCTCGCATCCTGGACGTAAACTGTTTCAACTCCTACCCTCAAAACGACGCTATAGAGCATGACTATAAGTCTGCATGACTATTACTATTAGTCTTCTCATCGTTCCTATCACCCATCTCCCCCCACTTATGACCGCATGACTGGAACTTTGTTGCTTGTATCCTTATGATTTATATTGATTGTTTCTTAGTATGATCTAATTGCTTATTTGTATCCTATGACTATCATTAAGTGTTGTACCTTATGATTCTTATCGAATGTATCTTTTCTTTTTATGTACACTGAGAGCCTATGCACCAAAGACAAATTCCTTGTGTGTCCAATCACACTTGGTCAATAAAGAATTCTATTCTATTCTATTTTTCAGCAGCAATATCCTAAAGAATCTCTGTTCCCCACCCACCCTACCTAAAAACCATCTCTTCCTTTCTTTTGCTTATTTCATGCTAGAAAGAACCAACGGGGAAAGAAATGGCAATGGGGTGGAGAAAGGAGCGAAGGCCTCCATAACTGAATACAATACAGTGAATATGGGACTGGAATAGAGAACATGGAAGATCATTCAAAGGAACAAAATAATACAAAATGAAGCAAAGCATGAAAAACCATGGAAGATGTATTTTTTTTTTCCTAATTGTGGTTGCAAGAGATAGATTTTGGAAAGTATAAGACAAAGATCACATTCCAATGAAATGTGTGTAAAAATTGGGAGAAGAGTTATTGCATTTGATACGATTATTCGACAACCACCCCAAAAACTATATCCTTACGTAATAAATAGAATTAAATCAATCCCTTACATTCTTGTTACCTGCATGAGTGTTCAATCATAAGCCTGTCGCATTTGATTTCTGCAAATATTGGTAGAAGCATAGAATGGTTTGTATGAATGCATTTATGTATGCCACTTTTCTCAAAATATGCATTTTGTATGCAAATCCACTCAATTTGACATATGTTCTCATGAGGTACTCATTCAGAATGCACCTTCCTGGATAGGTATCTATTCTTTAAATTAAAAACCGTACCCTAGTTTTCAGTAGAGCCCAATCTTAAATATTCATCTAAAAAGTGAATGGTCAATTGAACTTAAATATTAGGAACCAAACAAATATCTAGGGCTGTAAGACACATTGCATGTAGGTGCCATTAAACCAAGAGATCCTGGGAAAATAATTAACTCTTCACAGAAGAGAATTCTTGCACGAATAGCAGGAAAGAAAATGAAAACATCTAGATTCTCAACAGACCAATTAATCTAATTGTTCTGCCTCTTGTAGATATGCACTTCATTCATTCCCCAACCCCTTGTGATTCTGCTGCCATGGGGATAGGAGTCCATTTAAAGGGAATAAAATCAAGGTAAAGTTAGTACCAACATAAGAGCTTTAGAGCACAGTTTCCAGTTTTCCATCACGAGTTTGTCTCTAGCTCAGGGGTGTCAAACTTGATTTCATTGAGGGCCGCATCAGGGTTGTGTTTGACCTCAGCGGGCTGGGGTGAAGGTGGCCGTGGTGGGCATGGCCAGCTCAACCTCACTCGTGTCGGGAGCAACTGTCATGGCCTGAGTGCCCTGCCAGCGAAAACGGATTCCCGAGCTCCATTTTCGGCTGTGATGGCCTCCTGCAACCCTCTGCCAGCGAAAATGGAGCTCGGGGGCTCTGCTTTCACTGGCAGAAGCACTGTGGGCCAGTTCTTTGCTATTTCCAGAGCAGCCCCATGGGCCAGATCAGAGGTGGGTTTCAGCAGATTCTGACCAGTTCTGGAGAACTGGTAGCAGAAATTTTGAGTAGTTCGGAGAACCGGTAGTAAAAATTCTGACTGGCCCCCACCCCCATCTATTCTCTGCCTCCCGAGTCCCAGCTGATTGGGAGGAAATGGGAATTTTTCAGTATCCTTCCCCCGGAGTGGGGTGGGAATGGAGATTTTACAGTATCCTTCCCTTGCCTCGCCCACCAAGCCATGCCACACCCACCAAGCCACACCCACAGAACTGGTAGTAAAAATTTTGGAAACCCACCACTGGGCCAGATCTAAGCATCCCGCAGGATGGATCTGGCCCCTGGGCCTTGAGTTTAACACCCCTGCTCTAGCTCAACATTATTATCACAACCTGTTCCAAATGGAATAAGGAGATGATGGTATATCGCTCACCCTTTATCTCACTTTTTTTTCTTCTTCTGATGTATTGCATGTGATGCTGAATTTGGCTCAATGCATCTTCTTATGATAATATGAAGATAACCATGATAATAGGAAAGCTGATTATTACTTTTGGAATTACTTTGAGGTAGGGTTAGGTGAAAAATGATGGTATTTCCAAATATTATCATGGCAGATAGGAATACTGTATGTAGGACTTTGCAGGGGGGGGAGAATATAATGCCATATATCTCAATTCTCAGGGGGAAAATATCTCTTCTCAATTCAATATATAAATGCTTCTACAACCTCCCACTATTCTTGAAGAGAAAAGTTTTTGAAAAGTGTGTGCTACCTGCTGTAACATATGCTGGTGAAACATGGACACTAACCTCATACACAAGCTAGGAGTGTTGCAATGGAAAGATACCTGCTCAGCATTAGAAGATAAGATAGAAAGACCCACACATGGATTAGATAACAAAAGAAAGCATACGATATCATCAAGAGAGTAAAAGAATTGAAATGGAAATGGGCTGGTCACCTAGCAAGAAGAACTGATGGTAGGTGGACCAAGGCGGTCATACAATGGATCCCACTTGATCAAAAGTTTCCACGAAAGAAACCTAAAATAAAATGGATCAATGACATCAGTAAGTATTGCAGGCACAACTGGCAAAAGAAACCTCAGGACCGTATGGGTTGGAAACATGCGGAAAAGGCCTTCATCCTGAAGTGGATAGACAATGGCGAAGAAGAAGTAGGAGAAGGAGGAGGAGGAGGAAGAGGAGGTGGAGGAGGAGGGGGGAGGAGGAGGAGGAGGAGAAGAAGAGGAGGAGGAGGAGGAGGAGAAGGAGGAGGAGGAGGAGGAGGACATATAGTTCTAGTCTGTATCATCTATGTCCACAAGCAGACTTTTTTTTTTTTTGTTACTCCTCTAGCCTTGAATCTGACCAAGAATTTTCAGTAACAGCCAACCAACTAGCTCTCATATTTCAAAAAGGGATTTAGTTTCTGGTTCTTTGATCAGTGCCTAAATGGGAACCTTGAGCTTGTTGATTAGATTTATATCCCGTGTCTTTTCAAGAACTCAAAGTAGTGTGCTCCCTCTTCTAATTTAATTCCTCCAGGCCTCTTTATTCATTAATACCCTGGCCCAGTGTCATTTGGTGTCCTTGTGTTGCTTGGAGAAGATTTGAATCAGATCCCCCTTGTTTCTAATCCAACGGTCTAACCAAAGTACTTCCAGAAAGAAATTCAAGTAACTAGCTAGAAAATGTACATGAGTGGAAAGAGATTATGAATGGTAACTAAGCTTGAATTCTCCTGGATGGTAGAATACTCTAGTATGGGTGGCATGAAATCCACATGAATAAATCAAGCCCCTCTCACAAAAACTTAACTCACTCATCCCACTGTTTCTCCCTTTCCCAACACTCCCTTCCTTCCTTCCTTCCTTCCTTCCTTCCTTCCTTCCTTCCTTCCTTCCTTCGAGAGTTTTGCCCTAGGCAACTGATTATAACACTGCCAACACCAGAGTTTCAAGAGTGGTTTTTAAATAATAACAGCAACAACAATAACAACAACGGGGTGCTAAATTAACAATGGACAGGGAATTAAAAGCTCATTTATTATCAATCCTTCCAAGTAGGCCAGGTTAGGAAAACAATTGCCAGCATTTCACTCACACCCTCTTATACTCAAGAGAGTTAAGGCAGAGTAGCTTTCTAATGTTTTCTTCCTCCTTGGGCTTAATTCATGTTTGACTAATTGCCATAAAATAGTTTGTCAACATCCTCTTTACGGTTTTCTAGTATGCATATTTGGGGGGGGGGAATGTGGTGATATCGGTATATTTAATAAAAGAGCATGAAAGAATTGTGGCGAGATGGAAAATATTCTTCCTTAAAAAAAATAATGTAAAAGGCTAGCAGTTCTGTGCACTTGCACGCGTGCGCACACACACATGTATAAACCCTAAGCAATAACAACAATTCCCTATGGAAGTAGGAAATGGCTCCCAATTAATTATGCATGCTGTGCAAGAGATGTAACCCAGTTTCTGAATGAAAACCCACAAGAAACAAAGGGGGGGGGAAGTCTTATAAGTTGGCGATAGCTTCATTGTCCTCCTAACTTTGAGAAGGAAACATGAGACCACAGGGCTTGTTTTAAAGTTGTCCTCAACTTTTCCTGCTAAAATGCTTCTCTGCTAACCTTCAGAAAGAAGGGAGAGCAGCAAAGTCTGTCTATGGTTTCCAGAGAGACTCACATATTTTGCAGACCAATTCAACTGGTCATTGAATTTGCAGCTAGAACCAACACTCTGAAGGCAACATCAGGAAGACCATTATTGCATCTGCTCTGGGAAGCCCTTTTAAGCCGCTGAAGCCGTTGGCAAGCAGATGGTGGGAGGGAGAGAGCGGGTGGCCACAAAATAAGACATCCCCTCAAAGTAAGACATAATAGGTCTTTTGGTCCAAAAAAATAATAATAAGACCCAGTCTTATTTTTGGGAAAACACGGTATGTACATCCCCCTGGTGAGAGAATAGTCTAGTCCTTTTGATATTCTATGCATCCTTCCCAAGGAACCCCAGCTCTTCATGCATACCTAAACTGGCAGGATTTGATCTTGGCTAAGACAGTATAATAGGGATGTGGTGGCTCAGTGGCTAAGACGCTGAGCTTGTTGATCGAAAGGTCGGCAGTTCAGCGGTTCAAATCC
>NW_027257288.1:0-29387 GCF_029215685.1 Pituophis catenifer annectens
GAATTGGCCATAATTACGGCACTCAAACAAGCCGTGCTCTGTTCCCATCATTCGGGTGTTTCACAGAACTTATCTGTTTAAGTTGGAGTCCCGTGAAAAGATCGCTCTGTTTCGGTTCAAAGACGGACAAGCTGACATGATATCTCCAAGATCAGATGTTGTACAGATCAGAGTTAAGTCCTGCTGCGGCCACGGGTCAAGAGGCAGGGTTTGTATCAGTGGTGAAATCCTGCTGGTTCTGTCCGGTTCGCACGAACCGGTAGCGGCGGTTGCACACGGTTCGGTGAACCGGTAGCGGCGGTAGCGCGAAGCTCTACCCACCCGGCCAGATGTCAGTAACCCATTTTTGACCCTCTGTGCATGTGCAGAAGGCTTTGCTCTCGAGCAGAGTGTCCAAAATCGGACATGACGATGGCACGTGCAGTTCCGAACCAGTAGGGAAGGTAAGTAGATTTCACCCCTGGGTTTGTATCCATGGCGGACGCTTGCAAGACTGAAAAGAGGCGATTTCTAAAGACATTTTTTGAGCTTCAACTGAGTTGTTAGGGCTAGGAATGTGAGGATGTTGCCAGAACCTGGCTGACCCTTTCTGCGAACCCTGCCACTGTGGTTTATTCAATAAGCCATGGCTAATCAATATAGCGGAAATCTAATGTCGCACAGATTTGGCAAAGCGTTTCGCTGCTGAACTCAACCCAAGCCAACCACTGTGGCTGATTCAATGCACTGTGTGGCTGTACGAAAGGAGGTTTATCACGGGTCACAAATCCAGTCCTTTTGGCCCCTCGTCCTTGAATAATCAGCTTTTAAAAGCATAGATTTTCCACATTCTGCCCTTTGGGTAGGTTTCCTTTTCTTTCTCTACTGTTTTCTCTCCTTCCCCTGCAGAAATGCAACATGTCCCTCACATATTTTAGAGAACTGCATTGTTTGATGTTCACGTTCACCCTCTTGTGGCCAGAGACAGAAACAGGAAGAATGCACAAAGACTGCGCCGCATCCCACAAACTGGGAAAAGACCACGGATTTGGCGTGGCCTCCTGCCCTCAGCCCGGTGGTGTCTTCCAAACACTTTGACTGTCCCTTCTTCCCATTGCTGAGAGTCGAGATAAGGCTGCTCCTGCTTGCAGGGGTTATGAAGGGAGACCCACACAGGCCTTCAGGCCATTTCCCATCTCTTGCCTCTTCTCCTTGTACTTCTTTCCACCCCCCTTTCTCAGACGGTTTTCTTTGCAGGTTGTGTCCAAACCTGGACCCCGGTTCTGGGATGAATTTTGAGTTGATAAGGGGAAGAATTTTGCCTTCTTTTTTCCAGCAATCTGTAAATTAAGATCGCAACCCTCAAGGATAACCGCCGTGAAAATTCATATGTATATGTACGTCCATCCATCTATCGGTTCCTCTGTCTGTTTGTTCCTCGGTCCATCAGGCCATCTGTCTGTCTGTCATGTGTCTATTCAGCCTTCTGTCTATCCATCTGCATGTCAGCCTATCCATCTGTCTGTCATCCATTTGTCTATTCATCCGTCCGCCTATCCTTCTTTCCGTCTGCCTGTCAGTCCATCCGTTAGTCCATCTGTCTGTCACCCATCTGTCTGTCCTTCTTTCCATCTGCCTGTCAGTCTGTCCATCAGCCCATCCATCTATCATCTGTCCATCCTTCTTTCCACCTGTCCGTCTGTAGGTCTCTTGAATGCCTGACTTTCATTTTCTTTTTTAAATAATTTTATTCATAAACATTTCTGAATACAATGTATTGTCAGGGTATACCATTTACAAGAAAAAAAAGGCCAAATAGAAAATAGTAATAAATATTAACTCAAATAACAGTAATAATAATATAATAACACATGTACTGAGAATAATAGTAATAATATAACCGACTAATGTTAACTTAAGTTTGTTAATTATGATGATTGTAGTTATAAACCATCTCTATTGTTAATACAAACATTTGTAGTCTTTCTTCCTCTAATTTCTACCTCTTGTCTCTAACCACGCCGATCAGGCAACTTAGCTGGGATCATCAGAGGCTTTTTTTTTTTTTTTTTTTACTTTTATAAGCATTTTTTCAGCTGAAGAGGTTGTAGAAAAAATGCTTTTAAAAGTTTAAAAAAAGCCTCTGATGATTGTGCGGCTCAGCTGGGTATGGGGGGGGAGCAGAGATTTTTGCTACTGGTTCTCCGAACCACCTGCCTCCATCGCTACCGGATCGGGCGATCCGTTCCGAACCGGGAGCATTTCACCCCTGGATTAAATTAAACATTGCTTAGTAAGGACACGGTGAGAGCCAGCCTTATTTGTGCAAAATGGTTACCAGTTCTGGATTGCCAAGCTGAAACCACCACTGGATGGCACCAAAGTCTTGGGTTCCTTTTTAAAAACAATCTAAGGCGGTGATGGCCAACCTTTTTGGCACCGAGTGCCCAAACCGGAATGTGCATGCATGCGTGTGCTTGCGTGCTCACCAGAGTGCAGGAAAACCGAAGACCAGCTGGCCGGCGTGCACATGTCTGTTTTTTGGGCATTTTTCGGGCCACTTTCACACCATTTTCCAGGCTAATTTTGGGATGTTTTTCGGGCCGTTTTCAGGCCGTTTTCAGGCCATGAAGAAGAGCCGCTGGAGATGGCACACATGCCCACAAAGGTGTGGCATAGATTCGCCATCACGGATCTAAGGGTTCCTAGGAACTGGTAGCCAGCCTTGGATTAACCACTGATGATCTAGTTGCATAGGAAACTAAAGTCAGAGAAATTCCTTGCTGGTTAAAGAAGTGCCCTGCACCAGGGGTGGGTTCTAAAATTTTTTTACTACCGGTTCTGTGGGCGTGGTTTATTTTGTGGGTGTGGCTTGCAGGTCATGTGACTAGGTGGGCGTGGCTAGCTGGTCGGAGTCATTTCTGGAAGGTCCTCGCACTTACGACCCGACTCATTTGTTTGCTTTTAACACTGATCAGCTGTAGGACGGCCCTTTGAAGCCCCGCGGCAAGAGTTTAAACAGTTTTTTTTCCCTCTAGTCATCAGCTGGGACTCAGGAGGCAGCAATAGATTGGGGGTGGGACCAAATAAAAGGTAAGAATAACGTGGGGTGGGGAGGGTGGGAGGGCGGGGGGTGAGAACCGGTTCGGTGACGTCATATAGTCACCGCTACCGGCTCGGCCGAACCGGACTGAACCGGGAGGAACCCACCACTGCCCTGCACCTAACAAACAACAGCATGGTTTATACTTCTGAAATGATTTCCTGATAGTGAGAACAATCAACCAGTGGAACCGAAGTTGCCTTCCGAAGTTGTAGGTGCTCCATCACTGGAGGCTTTTAAGAAAAGAC
The DNA here is from genome assembly GCF_029215685.1 of Pituophis catenifer annectens. NCBI lineage: Eukaryota > Metazoa > Chordata > Lepidosauria > Squamata > Colubridae > Pituophis > Pituophis catenifer. The sequence goes on from NW_027257288.1 coordinate 3,331, forward strand.
TGGACATCCATTTGTCTGAAATGATAGAGGGCAGTGATGACCTTTTCCAACCTTTTCCTCTTTGTCTGCTGGCACCCATAATGCAATGCGTGTCCCTCCACTCCCTCTGCCCCCACACATGTGCACCCAACCCTGTCACCCCCCCCCCACCACCTTTTGGGCTCAAGCTCCCCCAGCTGCCTTTGTGCCTAAGGCAGGACTAGAACTCACAATCACATGGTTGCCGAGTCTGATGCCTTAACCACTTACAGCAAACTGGTTTTTATGATCGACCTGGGTCACATTTCACTTTCCACTCCCAGCAAAAGACCATCCCCAATCGGAAGGCATGAGACAGGGTAGGACGTTAACCCCTCGCATTGTTGCACGATGATTCAGTGACTGTTTAGTTTTTCTACGCTCATAAAAATTCCTGAAGGAGGGAGAAGGGTCCCACCCCAGTGATACAATAAATTAAGTGGAACCAAAAACCTAGCGTGCGGCTCTATATTGCCAAAATACATAAATGGGAGTTTAGCAGCAAAATTATGTGAGTATTCAAGATATAACAATGCTGTTACTTTCAGGCAGTGAAAATAAATGAAATGTAGATAATAAATTACCGCTTGTATATTCATAGATGGAAATTCTTTAAAAAAAAAAAAACCCTTAAACTACAGAGAAAGTCTTTTTTCCCCCAGATGCTATTCTGTCACTCTCGTGTCTTCAAAACAGACCTCCGTATGTATCCCTTGTTCTCTGCTCATCCCTACGTCCAGTGGTGGGATTCAGCCAGTTCGCATCACTTCGGGAGAACCGGTTGTTAACTTTCTGAGCAGTTTGGTAAACTAGTTGTTGGAAGAAATGATTAGGGCAGAGAACCTGTTGTTAAATTATTTGAATCCCACCACTCCTACGTCAAACATTTCTGGATGTTCTCTCAGGAAGGAAGAAGGTCTATCTAAACATATTAACTGTTAATTCTCGTTTTTGCAAGCCTCTTCCTTTCTTTTTGCAACGAGTTGCAGGAATTGGGTACGTCTAGTCTAGTGAAAAGAAGGACTAGAGCTGACATCATAGCAGTGTTCCAATATTTGAAGGGCTGCCACAGAGAAGAGGGAGTCAGTCGCTTCTCCAAAGCACCTGAAGGCAGGACAAGCAGCAATGGATGGTAACCTATCAAGGTAATCAATCAAGGTAACCTATCAAGGTAACCAAGGAGAGAAGCAACCTAGAACTAAGGAGAAACTTCCTAACGGTGAGACCAATCAACCAGTGGGATGACTTGCCTCTAGAGGTTGAGATTGGCCATTTGTTTGGAATGGTATAGGACAGTGATGGCTAACCTTTTTGCCATCACATGCCAAAAGTGGGGGGAGCACAGGGGGGATGTCAATTCTATGCGCCCTGCCCCCTCGTGCATGGGCGTGCAACCCCCCCATGCTTCCCACGTTTTTGGCATACGATGGCACAGTGGGCCTGTTTTTTTTGCCCTCCCTAGGCTCCAAGAGCCTTTCTAGGAGCCTAGGGGGGGGGGCGAAAACGGTCTTCCCCATCCCCCCAGAGGCCCTCCAGAGACCAGAAATGGCCCGTTTGCTGACTTCTGGTGGGACCAGAAGGCCGCTTTTGCCCTCCCCAGGCTCCTAGAAAGGCTCTGGAGCCTGGGGAGAGCGAAAACTGGGCCTCCCCCCACCCCAAGGTCCTCCAGAGGCTGGAAGCATCCTGTTTCCCTACTTTCAGTGGGCCCAGAAGGCCTGAAAATAAGCTGAGCTCGCATACCCACCGATGTGGCTCCGCATGCTATAGGTTCCCCATCACAGGTATAGGATCTCCTGCTTGAGTAGAGGGCTAGACTAGAAGACCTCCAAGGTCCCTTCCAACTCTGTTATTTATCTTTTTAAAACTAAGAGCCCTTGAAAAGTTGGCTGGAAATGTGGCAAACAGCAAGTGTGCCAATCAGTGAAGGAAGTGGAAAAACAAAGCCCTGACCCAGAGGCAGAACATCTGGGCAGAACAGAACAAAACTTGCCTGCTGGTTTATCACGCCAGCATCTTGGAGAGAGCAAAGAGCGATTCTGAATTTAGAAAGTCCACGGGGCCTGATAGGACACACTATAGGAGACAAGCGCGGGGTGACATTTCTCGGTGTCCTAGGCAGGGTCCTAGCAATTCCCAAACTGAGCATTGTCACTCACACTTCAGCTTCGAGATTAGCCTCCTGCCAGGAGCATTACGTGCAACAACAGCCACAGCGACATATTTAGACATGGGGCGTGATTCAGATGGCAGCTTGCAGGGTTTGGGTGAAGAAAAGAGATTCTTCTGCAGGTTTAGTTCAACTCCATCGATTAATACAACAGGGGCTGTCTTACTATTGTCCTTCTCAACTTTCCTATTACTTATTGCTTTAGCATCTTAGGACTACTATAACTTGCTGTTTGTATCTTATGATTTATGTCGATTGCGGTATTTAGTACCCTATGACTATCACTGAGCATTGTATCTTATGATTTGTGATTGTATCTTATGATCATGATTTATCACTTGTCGCTTGCATGTACACTGAGAGCTTATGCACCAGAGACAAATTCCTTGTGTGTGTCCAATCACATTTGCTCAATAAAGAATATTCTGTTCTGTTTTGTTCTGTTCTGTTCTGTTCTGTTCTGTTCTGTTCGTAGTCTAGTCTAGTCTAGTCTAGTCTAGTCTAGTCTAGTCTAGTCTAGTCTAGTCTAGTCTAGTCTAGTCTAGTCCAGTCCAGTCCAGTCCAGTCCAGTCCAGTGCAGTGCAGTGCAGTGCAGTGCAATTCAGTATCACATCTTGATATCATTTTTTTGTGTGCGCGCTCTATCACTGGAGGCTTTCAAAAAGGGACTGGACAACCATTTGTCTGAAATGGTATAGGGTTTCCTGCTTAAGCAGGGGGTTGGACTAGAAGACCTCGAAGGTCCCTTCCAACTCTTGTTATTCTATGTTCTGAACTGTCTAGGCATTGTTTTTTGTAGGTTGCAACAAGTGGGTTGATTGTAAAAATGACCGTTAAAACAATGACCCTACAATTGTCTGTTGCCAGCCATATGTCTCATAGAACGATTAATGGGTCCTGGGTCTTTTATATCGGAGTTACAAGACCTGTACATTAATCTCTTAAATCGAAGCGTTCACTTTTCATCCTCTCTCCGATATTGAACTCTTATGTATAATTATGGAAAGTCAGATTCCCAGAATAATCGCCTGGGTTATAAAAAGAAGCACAGCGGTATGGTCTCTACCAGGGACATTTAAATTAGAAAGATGAATCAATGAGATATCGATTAGCCTGTGTTTATTAAGACTTTCTATTCCAGCAAGCCGGCCTGGCCTAATTTTCTCCCCTTTCTTTTAAATTTTAAACTGAAATTTTTAATTTGTTTTAAATTATTGGGATTTTTAATTGTCTTGGGCTAAATTACTTAATCTGGTTTTAATTGTTTCTAACTTTTGTAGTTATGTATTTTATTCTGTGCCTGTTCACCGCCCCGAGTCCTTCGGGAGTAGGGCGGTATATAAATTTAATAAAACTTAAACTTAAAACTTAAACTTGGCGTCCCAATGGCCGTGGGTTTAATTTATCAATGAACCCAAAGTTCTAGGGTAAATGGTTAATGGCCTTTGCCTGCATTTGAGGCTTTCCGTATCCTGCACAGCATTGCCCAAGGAGACTCCATTAGCTGCTCTGAGCGCTATTTTAAGTTGTTCCAAGAACGAGCAATTTCTTCTTAAATTATCTGAAACGGAGCTGCGTCAGCCCATAGGCTCACAAACGCTGAACGCTGGGGTTGTGACTAAGGACGTATTTATAGTAACTGTTCAAGATGAGTCAATGTGGGCTTTTTTATGCTTGCAAAGACCTCCAGGGAATTCTGGCAAAGGTCAGCTTCTAGAAGAAGTTACTGACACATCTTGGTTGCCACCGAGTAGAAGGAGAACACAGCAGGGAATGGGAGTGTGCGAAAAATAAAATGTGTTGGACAACCAGCAATGGTGGCTACAGGTAGCCTTCGACTTATGACCACAATGGAGCCCAACGTTTCTGTGGCTAAGCGAGACATTTGTATTCGGTGAGTTTTAGCCCCATTTTATGACCTTCCTTGCCACAGTTAAGGGAATCGTGGCTTTTAAGTCAGTCTGGTTTCTCCATTTGTCAGAAGGTCAAAAAAAGGGGATCATGTGCCCCTCGGACAGAGGTCTTCGAACTTGGCAGCTTTAAGACTTGTGGACTTCAACTCCCAGAGTTGAAGTCCACAAGTCTTAAAGCTGCCAAGTTTGAAGACCTCTGCCCCAGGACATTGCAATTGTCATAAATATGAGTCAGATGCCAAGCATCGGAATTCTGGTCATGTGACCAGGAGGGATGCTACAACAGTTGCGTGAAAAATGGTCGCAAGTCACTTTTTTCAGTGCCGTTGTATCTTTGAACGGTGACTAAAATGAATTGTTGTAAGTCAAGGACTATATGTACTTCCTGTTGTGAAGGCTGACAAAAACTGGCCCGTCATTCCAACCAACAGTATTTATAACTTAGCACGTGAGAACTTTGTCATAATCACTTACCCCATCCTCAGGTTTGTCTAGTTTTAAGCTTCAGAACAGTTTCAGAAGAGAATAGAATAAACAGAGTTGGAAGGGACCTTGGAGGTTTTCTAGTCCAACCCCCTGCTTAGGCAGGAAACCCTACATCACTTCAGACAAATGGTTATCCAATCTCTTCTTTAAAACTTCCAGTGTTGGATCATTCACAACTTCTGGAGGCAGGTTGTTCCACTGGTTAATTGTTCTCTCTGTCAGGAAATTTCTCCTTAGTTGTAAGTTGATTCACTCCTTGGTTAGTTTCCACTCATTGCTTCTTGTCCTGCTCTTGGGTGCTTTGGAGAATAACTTGACTCCCTCTTCTTTGTGGCAGTCCCTGAGATATTGGAACATTGCTATCATGTCTCCCCTAGTCCTTCTTTTTATTAAACTAGACATACCCAGTTCCTGCAACCGTTCTTCATACGTTTTACCCTCCAGTCTCCTAATCCTCTTTGTTGCTCTTCTCTGCACTCTTTCTAGAGTCTCCACATCTTTTTTTTCATATCGTGGTGACCAAAACTGGATGCAGGATTCCAAGTGTGGTCTTGTCCCATCCCAGAACTGAAACAGGACAGAGCTCTGTTTCCACGTGATTCTACCAGCGGGAAACACTCAGCTGCTACATGGAGGGGGGAAAAAAATGGGAAATTCAGTCAACGTGACACTTCCTACCTGAATGGGAGCAACAGGCTGGCCGCCCAACTTAAAGCAAACAGACTCATCTGCGCCCGAATCGTTTCTGAGAAAGGCTGTTGTGCCAGTTTGCCAAAGCACACCCGGTCGAAATCTTTGCCTACATCAATGTCTGAGTCATCATAAATCTGTTAGTCTGCTCATATGATTTTCGGTCACACCAAAACTATAATTAGTGAAGTGCGAAGGAAAACACAATTGAAGTATTTTCTTCAGTGCTTCGTGAAGCACAAGGTAGTTATTTCCTACAGTATTTTATGTAAGAGGTGGAAAAAAAAGTGTTGCTGTTTTTAGACTGCTTCGAGAAAAGTCTTTAAAAAAAAAGTTACATAATCATAATGGATTTTTATTTAATGCTGATTTGGAAAAAAAAATGATACGAAGAGACTGCTAATGTACATTTTTGAATGCAACGGCTTTTAGGAACGTCTCTGGTAACTAACCTGATCTTTTGATACAGAAACAACTGCATTGCATCAAATTACACAACTTGTACAATTTGCTAACACACTTTGTGATCAGGTTATCATTGCAAATATTTGCCTATTTGCATGCATGACATGAAACTTGGTGGATGAGAAGGCTCTCTAAAAACCTTGCCCAAATCCAGGTTTCTGGATTAAGGCAACACACTCTTGGCATCTACAAAATTGCATCGTTTGGTTTTTCTAGAGCCGAAATAGATTTGAGGCACAGCAAACTGGTGTTGATACAAAAGTGTTTTGGAAGCAATCTGTGATGTGACTGGAAGCATCTTGCAGTATGAAAATAAAAATGGGAAAATTTGCCTGAACACGATTCTCATCTGAATCACTTCATAAATGCGGTACCAACCAGTACAGATTTATTATTAATGGATCAAAGTGATGTAAACTTACAATTAGTAAGGGAAAAAAAGTGGCAGGGGGAAAGAATAAGAAAATTAAGAGTTGGAGATAATATAAAACTAGTATGCTTTAGGGGAATACCCTGCTTTGGAGATAATATAAAACTGGTATGCTTTGGGGGAATACCAAGGAAATAATGATAATAGAGATAATATATCTACTTTGTAGAATACACCTCTCTCATTGCTATGAAATAGTTCAGAATTCCCTATCCTGCACAACAGTCAAAACAAACTGATTTTATTTATATAATATACAATATCTCCTCTGTAGTTGAGGCTGCAAAATCAGAGCAGCAGAAACCTAGCCAGCCACTAGGTGGCAGCCATAGATTTCGCACTTTGTCACCATCTAGTGGTCACACAGAGTTGTGCAGCTGTTCGCTTTGTTTTTAGCTAAAATTCTCCGGCATGTAATTGTAATACATTTCAGAAAATTCAATGCCCTCCCTGGAGACTTCTCAGGCTTATGCCCTGCCTGGAGACACTCTGCTTATTCTCTAGGGGTTACCACCATAGGTTAAAAAAAAAAATCAGCTGTTATAACAGAAATACGTCAGTTTAACTAAGAGTCATGCAAGACGAATGGGACCAAAAGCGACATTTTGAATCTCAACGAAGCCCAACTGTGTTTCCAAAGTTAGCTACGAGTAGGGAAGCGACAGCTTCACTCATTGCTGTTACAAACAAAATTCAATTTAGATCTCATTTTGCTGCTACACATTTTTTTTCACAAAGCTCTGTGCAGGAGCCATCACAATGAGGCACAGGTCAGCCCAATCCATTCCCTGTGTGGATGGGGAATGATGATCTGAGCAATGTGAGCTCACGAAGTGCCCTGCTAAACTTGGGGGAGACTTAGGACCGATATTGTTTGGTGTGTGTGTCTAGTTCACTTTCTAAGTGCCTAGAAAAGGAAACAATAAGATGAAATCTTTTGCCCATATAGATCCCATTAAGCACCGGAGAGCCTGTCCTAGATCAGTTCTCTGGATTCCAGAGCATAAGGGGACTTTATATGGTAGCACCGCCACAGACTGAAATATCTTCAAATGGAGAGTATCTTTACTGCCCATCTGAAGAACAATAAAACAGTATTCTAAATCCTAAAAAATCCTAAAAAAGGATTCTGTTTTAAAGGGGATTTACCCAGATTTTAATTACTACTGGTATGTTTGGGGTCCATTATATTATATTTGAGGCTATGGTTTTCCCAGTTGCAATGTATGGCTGTGAAAGTTGGACCATAAGAAAGGCTGAGCGCCAAAGAATGGAGGCCTTTGAACTCCGGTGCTGGAGAAGACTCCTGCGAGTCTCTTGGACTGCAAGGTGATCCAACCGGTCAGTCCTAGAGGAGATCAACCCTGACTGACTGCTCTTTAGAAGGCCAGATCCTGAAGATGAAACTCAAATACTTTGGCCACCTAATGAGAAGGAAGGACTCGCTGGAGAAGAGCCTAATGCTGGGAAAGATTGAGGGCAAAAGAAGAAGGGGACGGCAGAGAATGAGGTGGCTGGATGGAGTCACTGAAGCAGTTGGCGTGAGCTTAAATGGACTCCAGAGGATGGTAGAGGACAGGAAGGCCTGGAGGAATGTTGTCCATTGGGTCGCGATGGGTCGGATATGACTTCACAACTAACAATAATATTATATTTGATTTAATCCCACTGGCTATTGAGGCCTCTTTGTAGCTTAAGAGTTTTAAAAAAGGATAATGCAATATAGCTATGATGATTGCTGCAGTAATTTACAGAGAATTCAACTACACAGAGGAAGTGTTCATCCGCATAGTAAAAGCTATGCAGTAAACTTGATTCAGAGGAGGGAAAAGGAAGAATTGGAAAAGGAAGGATTTCCCCCAGCACTGCATGAAAAGCTGAAATCGGAGCAGAGAAATAAAAAATATGGCAGGGAAATTATTTACTTTTTCACTCTTCCTTTTCTCTTGAGCATTTCCTGGGGTAGCCCTTGACTTACAACAGTTCATTTAGTGACCATTCAGTCACAGCAGCACTGAAAAAATTTGACTTTATGACCGGTTTTCACATTTGCGATTGTTGTGGCATCCCCGCGATCATGTGACCCAAAAATCCAGATGCTTAGAGATTGACTCATATGTATGACCATTATTGCTGTGTTCCGGGGGTCTTGTGATCTCCTACTAACTGTAGGGGATCACAAGACATACTAACTGTAGTTAGATACATACTAACTGTAGTTACTATGGTAGTTGTCTCACGTTATCTAAGACAGGGGTCTCCAACCTTGGCAACTTTAAGACTTGTGGACTTCAACTCCCAGAATTCCTCAGCCAGCAAGCTGAGGAGACCCCTGATCTAAGACACTGAAGAATGCTATTCATTGGTCTTGAACTGGAAACATTTGTTAGGTAAGCTCCATTTATGGTCCTGTGTCTTCTCAGAGGGTTCTCCAGTGGGCATCTCTTGGGGAGGAAAAAAGGACTTGCCAAATTGAAGGTTTCCACTCATCCAAACACATCATCATCACCCATTGCTCTGGTCTGGGTTAAGTGGCAGAAAAAACTGGCAAATGGGATGATTTTCAGATGTTGCAGGAAGAGAGACTTTCGTAACGTGGAAGGAATACGAGTAGCCTCTTGCCCGGCGACAGTGAATGTGCTACGCACTTAACCACTATGCTACTCTCGTTTCAGGACACGCTTTTCTGATCGGCGGGGTGGGGGGTGGGCAGCCTGTCAGGCTTGGAAGCCATCTTTTGTATTAGGCCTTCAGACCAGCCACGTTTACTACTGTGGGAAATTGGGAGGGGGGATTGTATGGAGCACGGGTGATATGTAGTCATAACAACATTCCTTTCTCAAGAAGTCAAGGACAACTTGCCCTGCACTTGGAACTGGCTGGAACTGGGAGGCATCCCCAGTGGGAATGATACTTGATTGGACCATGTGATGGACTTGTGGGTGCTGGTCAGGGACTTGAACTTTCCATTGGGTGGGGAAAACCTGGAAACTTTCAGATTCGGGTTTTCCCAGATGTGCCAATATGGCATCTCTAATAAAATCAAACTTTGGGGAAACTCAAGCCTGGGAGTTTTATTTCGTTGGGCTTGTTACTTGGAACCCTGACAGAGGGAAAGATCTCGAAACTGGTCAGTGGCACCCTCTCCCCACAGACGCCCATTGGTGGCAGAGTACAAGCGCATCATTGCACAAATGATAGGATTGACCTCCTGGTTATCGGACGTAATGGCGAGATTGTTAGGCCAATGGAAGTAATTGTGCCACATACACAATGTGATGCACGGAGAGCCATTCTGACATCATTGTGGCCAGGAGTAAATTACTCACAGATAAAGCCATCGGACAATGACTCAGTGCAAAAAAAAAAATTAAGTGTTCCTGCACACTCAAGAAATCCAGAGTAAGCTTTTGGCCAGGCGCAACGTAGAACTAGGAAATAGCTCTGGTGCTTGTCCACATAATTAAGCACTTCAGATATCAAAGGCCCCGTGAATCCTTCTAGCATGGGGCCAAGAGGTCCAGGGTTGGAACGAATCTAGTAAGACGTAGTATCTGCTGTTATGGTAGTCTTGATCAGATATGGCTTAGGAAGGAAATTCATGTGGTAAACACTCAGGGTAACTTAAATTTCTAGAACGTCAAAAGATTTTTTTTTTTCTAATTATAGCAGCAACAAGAGCAGTTCTCCTTACAGTCCTGCATTTATTTTTTGGGACAAAACTCTGCAATTCAAGTGGCATTGCTACTGAAGCCGCGGTGGCACAATGGTTAAGAGTGCAGTACTGCAGGCTACTTCTGCTGCCTGCCGGCTGCCTGCAATTTGGCAGTTCGAATCCCGCCAGGCTCAAAGTTGACTCAGCCTTCCATCCTTCCGAGGTGGGTCAAATGAGGACCCAGATTGTTGGGGGCAAGAGGCTGACTCTGTAAACAGCTTAGGGAGGGCTGTAAAGCGGTATATAAGTCTTAAGTGCTATTGCTATTTTGATTATAAAAACAGGGAGCCACATAAAATAAAACCGCTTCATAGAAATGCCTCCTAACTCCGTAGCCCTGCAGTGCAGGTTGGGACATATTCCTCTTAAATCCGGTGCATTTTATCAAGATGTTCACCCCCGGTTTTGAACGCAAGAGAGACGTCTGGATTTCAGACATGGGTATCTGATTCATCGGCTGTGAGGAAAGAGTGATCTCCCCTGCACAGCCACTGCAATGGTGGCCACGCACTCTCAATCAGTACAGGTAGTCCTCGACTTACGACAATGGAGCCCAAAATGTGCTAAGCTAGTTTTGTGCCATTTTACGACCTTTCTTGCCCCAGTTGCTAAGTGAATCGCTGCAGTTGTTAAGTTAGTAACCCGGTTGTTAAGTGAATCTGGCTTCCCCCGTGGACTTTGCTTGTCAGAAGGTCGCAAAAGGGGGAATCACATGATTTTGGGACCCAGCGACGGTCATAAATATGAACCGGTTGCCACGCCTCTGAATTTTGATCACGTGACCATGGGGATGCTGCCGAGGTCGTAAGTGTGAAAAACGGTCCTCAGTCACTTTTCCCAGTGCCGTTGCAACTTTGAACGGTCCCTAAACCAACCGTTGTAAATCGAGGACTACTTGTACTGGCAACTTTAAGCCGGGCAGACTTCGACTCCCAGAATTCCCCAGCCAGCAAGCTCTAAACTGTGTTTAAAAAAAAAAAAAAAAAAATTAAGGAAAAACCTTTCAACTTTGGCTGCTTGCGAAGGGCCCGTGTCCAGTTTCAAGACCTCCAAAACAGGCGGTCGAATTTTGGCTGCTCAGGTTGGGAAGATCGCAACCCTACCTGAGGCATTCACCTGTGGAGACCACGAGATTCGTTTTTTCGCTGGCCGTGTTTTATTCGTTTCGTTTCTTTGAAACAGGGGAGCCAATGGTACATAGTTTCCCAAATATGAAAGCAATAAAACCCCCTCCCACCCGACCCCCAATCCAGAAGGCAAAACAAACTGCCAGAAGATTGAGATGCTACATGCTACATTTAACCTAATTAATTTACTCATGCTTATTTGGGGAGGTGAGACAAAAAAAAAAAAGCGTCATTCATAAAAACATACAGTTAAAAACAAAAGGCCATATAGAACTTTTAACCTACAGTAATGATGTACCTTGTTTCCATGCACACAACTAACATTACAAAAATTGTTTTGTTTCTTTTTTTAAAAAAAAAATAACACAATTAAGACTTCTAGGAGCATTTTGGGATAAAAACAATTCCTAATTCCTTTGGGGATGGGGGGGAGAGAGAGGGAGAGAGAGAGAGAGAGAGAGAGAGAGAGAGGGAGAGAGAGAGAGAGAGAGAGAGAGAGAGAGACAGAGAGACAGAGCACCTCCAGATTGCAAATTCCTATACATGTTTACTTGAAGGGATTAAATCTCTTTTTAAAAAAACTCACACGGATCACCTCAAAATAAGGGGATGTTATTTCATCTCTATTTCAGCTATGTAGGCAACAAACCAACAGTGCTAGTTAAGAACTTCATCTGTAAAGCAAGTCCAAAAGAATTCGACTTTCTACCGTTACAGAAAATATAATCTGCTCAAATAAATAAAAACGCTGCATATTAACATTTCCACTATAAAGTATGCATACCAGAATATTTATAAATATTGAATGTTTTTTTCTTTCTTCTTCTTCTTCTTCTCCGTAATACCACCTACTACAATAATGCTGGCTAAATATGATAAGCACTAGGGGTGTTGAATGCTCGCCACATACTGCGGTTACCTTGAGGTAGAACACACATGGGTACCAAATTCTGCATTCATTTACAGGTACTGCTGGTATCATGTGTTGAAGAAATGTGTACAGTATGAAAAATTCTAAAATACATATGAATGGAGGGGGGGGGGAAGAAACGTTTTGACGGGGGGAAAAATATAGATTATTTTTCTCATGCAAACTATGAATTGTTTCACGGTGTAGTTTTTTGTTGTTGTTTTTTTCCAAGGCAAGATTGCTATTTAAACTCTGCAAAAGACGCGTTGTTCAAAAAGGAGAATGTTTCTACTGGTTTTAGTGCATTTCTTTTCGTTTACTCTTCTAATTTGCATTGTCAAGCTCTTTCTTTCTTTTTTTTTTTTCTTTTTCTTTTTAATATACCCTTGGTGTGCAAACGACATGCCAGTTTTAAACAAAACATCGTCATGGTTTAAGAAAAAGGAAATTTCGGATCGTTTAAAAACAATGGTAAAACAGGAAAAAACTATCAGGAAATCCAGAGCAAAAGTTACATCATTTGATTTCAAGTAAAAAAAAAAAAAAGAGACTAATAATAATAATAATAATTAAAAAAAGGAACACATTTCGTGAGTACAAAACAAAAGAAAGAAAATGTCTGCTGTTTTAGTTTAGGTGTTTCAGGATGCTGCTGTAGGTCTTATGGGGAATCTGAGGAGATGACTTCATAGCAGAAGGAGTGAGGGTGGCCTGCAAGGATTTCAGGGGGGAGCCAACCGGGGTGGAAAACTGGGGAATAGCTATAGCTTCAAGGTGCTTGTTAAAGAGAAATTCTCCGCTATTACTCAGAAAGTTCCCCTCTCTCTCTTTCTCCCCAAGCTTCCCATCTTCGGCTGGCTCAGCTTCTAGCGTCTCGGGCTCTTCCTTCCTGCTAAAGAACCTGTCGAGATAACTGGGGTAGGGGGGGTTCTCCTTCTCCATCTGCTCATCCTTCCTGACCTCGCAACAAAACTGGTCTATGAGAAAGCACTCCTCCCCGCCGCTGACCAGCTGGCCGTCCCACGAGTTTTGGTAGAGGGCCTCCAGCTGGGCCAAGTTAGCCATGCCTTTCTGCTGTTTCTCCCTGCTGACCGATTTAGAGATGCCTTTGGATTCTAGTTGGGAGACGGAGCTATTGAGGTCGTTCAGCTTGTCGACCGCGGCCGACTCGTGCTGCAAGCTCAGCTGAATCGTTCCCGCTATGAAGGAGTCGAAGTCAAAGGCTTGACTCTTCTCCTTTTCTGCAAGCTGCTGGGAAGCCTCCTTGAGAGCTATCTGAGCTTTCACCCATCCGTTCTTCTCACACTTGGACTTGCCTTTCTTATCTGACTTCTCTTTACTCTGCTCCTTCCAGTTAGAAAGATCTATGATCAGCTTGGGCTCATAGTAATGGTTTACTTCGCTTTCCCTCCAGACTAAATTATCTAGGTAGGAGGAGGACCTCATTTTGTAATTACAGGTATGGTTACATTCCAGATCGCAATACTTGTTTTCGTGGTGATCTGGGTACTGCCAACAAGGCTCGGTGGAGAAGTGGGTATCGAAAGCCGGATCTTCGAGATACTTTTCGCGGTCGCCGTCCAAATATTTCCGCGGGTCCACTTGTACTTCCTCTTCGTCGGTCCCATCCGAAAGAGCCCTCGGATCTCGCTGAACTTCATCGGCTTCGAAGTTGTTGTGAACGGGCCATTCGTGGTCTGAGAACTGGCTGTCGTGATACCTGTAATAGTGAGCCAACGATAAGCATCCGTTTACTTTCAGAGTAGCTTCAGAAGGATGATGTATGATGCCCACATTTTTAAGCTTAACAGTTTTACAGTTCATCACCGGCTATGTGCGTTTCTCCCGGTTTTAATGTGGAGAAACTTCTCAGTGATAGCATACAGGTAGTCTTCAAGTTATGAACAGTCACTTAGTGACCATTTGAAATTACGACACACACACCCACACCCAAAAAAAGAAAGCTACTTACAACCCGATTTCGCTTAACTTTCAGGGTATTGGCTTAACAACCGCCAGAAAGAGTGCTGGGAAATTTGGATCAGGTCATTTGATGCCTTGACTTACAACTGCAACAACTAATGACTATTTCAGGGCTCAATTATGGTCCTAAGTCAAGGACTATCTTTTCATGCAACTTAAGAAAATACTTGGTCTTCAAGACGCTCTGAAATGCATATTTTAGCAGCATCTAACACCACATGGCATTCTACTACTTTCTTTATCAGCTGGTATTTCAAATACTACAAGTGTCCAGAATCATTGTCTTTTAATAATAATCTCTTGCAGGGTGGAGTCTGGGCAACTGAATGTGGCTGAGTGTTTACTGGCCGGATGCCCTTCCTGTTGCTAACGTGGAGTTTTGTTCAGCAGATAGATTCTTATTGTGCCCAGAGAGGAATATCTGCCTCTACCAAGGATCGAACTCGCAGCCTCCTGATTGTGAGGAGAGAGCTCCACCTCTAGGCCACCGCACCACCCACTACAAGTGTCCAGAATAATTTCTCAAAAGTTTACCTTTCCCAGTTATAGATGTGGCTGTGACTTTCATCCATCAGCAAAATGTCATCCACTTCATCCTCAATGTGGAAAGGATGACTTGAAATGGGCTCATCAGTTGGGAAGGAATAAATACTCATGTAAGGGTGAGACAAAGCTTCTTCCGCTGTCAATCGGTCCATGGGACTGAAGGTCAGTATTTGTTCCAGGAAGTCCAAAGCTACAGAGGATAAATCCCAAACGGTTTTTTTTTTTAAAAAAAAAAATCATTTGAACACAATATGAAGATCTTTTGTTGTATAAAAGAATAACAATATTTTATTATCACGCAGTGTTTCGTATTTCTGAAATTCAGAATAGCAAAAACAATAGCACTTATATATTGCTTCATAGTATTTTACAGCCCTCTCTAAGCGGTTTATAGAGTCGGCATATTGTCCCCAGCAATCTGGGTCCTCATTTTATTGACCTCAGAAGGATGGAAGACAGAGTCAACCTTGAGCCGGTCAGGACTGAACTGCTGACAGTGGGCAGAGTTAGCTTGCAATACTGCATAGGTAGGTAGGTAGGTAGGTAGAATTGAAATAGCACTTATATACCGCTTCACAATGCTTTATAGCCCTCTCTAAGCAGTTTACAGAGTCAGCCTATTGCCCCCAACAATCTGGGTCCTCCTTTTATTGACCTCAGAAGGATGGAAGGCTGAATCAACCTTGAGCCGGACAGGTATGAACTGCTTACAGTGGGCAGTTAGCTTGCAATACTGCATTTGAAGGAAGGAAGGAAGGAAGGAAGGAAGGAAGGAAGGAAGGAAGGAAGGAAGGCAGGAAGAAAGAAAAGAAAGAAAGAAAGAAAGAAAGAAAGAAAGAAAGAAAGAAAGAAAGAAAGAAAGAAAGAAAGAAAGAAAGAAAGAAAGAAAGAAAGAAAAAATTGAAATAGCACTTATACACAATGCTTTATAGCCCTAAGCAGTTTACAGAGTCAGCCTCTTGCCCCCAACAATCTTGGTCCTCTTTTTATCGACCTCAGAAGGATGGAAGGCTGAGTCAACCTTGAGCCGGACAGGATCGAACTCCTGGCAGTGAGCTGAATTAGCCTGCAAAACTGCATTCTAACCCACTGCGCTACCACAGATTTAATGATTAAAACATAATGCAAACAAGTTGATTACCCCCTTTTTTTTTTCCTTTTCTTTTCCTTTTGACGTAGGACACCTTCTCCATTGTGGCATTTGTGTAAGCATCTGTTTGGCTACGTCTCTCATTGCTATAACTAGTAACGAATATGGTGGAACAGCAGAAAGCAAAAAGCACAGATAATAGGGGACTGGCAACGAACCAAACAAACAGTTGTAGGCTTAAAATATCAGACGCGGCGAGTTCCTGAACACCGTAACCTATAATACACTTACGAAAGACTGATTTGCCCGTTGGCTTTCCCCGTTAAAATTATCACCTGGCAGTAGCTGGGCAGAAATGCTTGCAAAAGCTGCCTGCCTTTTTTAAGCCACAGATGTGTAATATAGGATGTGTTGAAAAGCACGGAAAGCTCACTGCCCATTATGATGCAAATGATTCGGCCCTTTATGGAGAACAAGTCAATTCCCTCCGTGTGGGAGTGCTGAATTTCTGCTGCAACTCTTTTGAGTTAACAGCACCAGGAGAATAGTAGATGCATACATACAGTTGGCTCAGTGGTGAAATTCAATTTTTTTTAAACTACCGGTTCTGTGGGCATGGCTTGATGGGCGTGGTGTGGCTTGGTGGGTGTGGCAGGGGAAGGATACTGCAAAATCCCCATTCCCACCCCAGTCCAGGGGAAGAATACTGCAAAATTCCCATTCCCGAGCCAGCCAGAGGTGGAATTTGTCGGTTCTCCAAACTACACAAGATTTCCGCTACTGGTTCTCCAGAACCTGTCAGAACCTGCTGGATTTCACCCCTGATTTGGCTCCAGGATGTTCCAGAACTGGAAAAGAGCGGTAACATGATATGCCCAGAGGTTTGTTCTTTGTTTTAGAGCAGGGGTCTCTAACCTTGGCAACTTTTAAGACTTGTGGACTTCAACTCCCACAATCTGGGAGTTGAAGTCCACAAGTCTTAAAAGTTGACAAGGTTGGAGACCCCTGTTTTAGAGGGCCTTGTACACTGTGCACCACAACAGTCAAAGTCATCCTGACCACAGGCTCAAAGCCTAATGTAAACAAGGAGGAGTGAAGGAAGACAAAAGAAAAAAGAGAGGAGCTGAGTTACCTTCAGGGCTGACGCCTGGGAGTAGCTGAGTTAAAGGTTTGTGTGGCTCAGTCATGTCGTTTTTAATGTAAACTGGGATTACATTAAGAAGTTCCTGCCGGTCTTCCTCATGCACGACGGGAATAGATTCCAAAATCAGCTGCATCTGTTCAAGTTCATGGGCGCCTAGAGAAGCAGTCAAGAAGCAAACGTAAACGTATAAGTAAAAAGATTCAATTTATTATACTTCATATTACAACAGCAGCAAGAATTACATTTGCCCAGAATTGGAAAGAGGAAAACATGCCATCAAATGCAATGATAATAAAAAAAAAGTGCTCGAATATGCAGAAATGGATAAATTAACTATGGAGTTAAAAGATAGAACGGAAACAGAGTATTACGAAAGTTGGAATATGTAGAATCACTGACTAGCAACTAGATGTAAAATTAATACATAAAGACTATATAGAAAGTATGTTAAATTGAAAATTGTATATATTTATTAATATGATAAAATATGTTAAAGGGTAAAAGGAATATGTAAGTACATATATATATTATATTAAATTGATGTTAAAGAACAAATGTAGAATATAGTAAAAGAATAGTAGGCCATAAATTGGAATTATGAAATTTGAATTGATACCGATAATTGAAAGTTGTAAAAATGGAAATGTGTTTTTAAAACTAAAAAAGGTTGAATAAAGACTATTTTTTAAAAAAGAAGCAGCAAACATCAGCTGCGTTTGACAATATTACGACTCAAGGCTGCACTCCGTTGGGAGTCGGATGATCAATACATTCAGGGTGGATAAAAATCGATGATTTTTTTTTAAAAAAATTAAAAATATTCGGATTTTTTTTAGTTAAATCAGATTTGATTTAAATCGGATTTTTTAAAATCAAATTTATTTTAATAAAATGCTTTTGGAGTAAAAAAACAGTTTTCTATTTAAGATACATTCATAATTTAGTTTATTCAGCAGAAAGCGGAGCTTAAGTTATGTAGCATGAGGCTGCATATTCTGCAATATTGGGATTGTCGGTGAGTCAAAAGCGTGTCAGAGGAAGAGCCGCTGAAGGGACAGAGATGACAGTTGCTCTTTAAAAATTATGATTTAAATCGAGTTGATTTAAATCAAGCCTTTTTACTAATGATGTAAATCATGTTGTAAATCGACTTGATTTAAATCAAATCCACCCTGAATTCATTTAAGTAAATATGAACTAAATAGGACAGTATTCAGGGATTCTTTATCATGTCACCCTCAGCGGATACCGCTGCCCCCTGGAGCTTTCCCGTAGCCGGGATGTCGCTATCCACACCCATCTCTTTGAGGAAAAAGGGGCACCCATGGCATCTGCCATTGCATTTTTAAGATGCAGGATTGTACCTGCTTGTCTTTACCAACCTGCGAAGAGAGTTTTGCCTGTCAGCATTTCAGCAAAGATGCAACCTGCAGCCCACATATCAATGGCTTTCGTGTAGTTGTTGGGCGACAGCAAGAGGCGAGGTGATCTGTACCATTTAGTTACTAGTCCTTCAGAAAGATGGCCCTAGAAGAGAGAAAGGGGGCGGGAGGAAAGAGAGAGACAGTGTTTGCTTTTGATTTGTGCCACCTCCGTTCGGCCTTCCTTCAAACTCGTCGTGCAATTTATTCTGCTGCGTTGCCACAAGCATTTGAGAGAGATGTGGCGGTCTTTCAAGTCTCCATGAGTTGCGTGGGCTTTGGGGAATGGGCCCGAGCCTAAGTCCACTCCAATACCAAGCCTCTCTTCTGACTCAGTTTAGCCCATGTTTATAGGGTACACATTTAATCAAGAGAGAGCCGTATCCCTATACACCTCAAATGCTTTAGCCTGTTTTAGGAATGACAAATATATAACCGAGAACCAATTATTTCATGGTATTCCTAGAAACAGACAGGTGACAATCCTTGAACCTACGTGTCAATTTTCAAAGTCTTCAGGAATATCGAAGTCTATAGCAAAACTCCAAAATGGCCACTCTATTTCCTGCGGAAGGGATTGGTTTTATGGTGCTTTTATAGATAATAATTCCAGCTAGACTTTTCAAACTATAGAACATTGTTCTGTAAGGGAACAGGGGCTATTAGACAACTCTTGTGGAGCAAGATTCATAAATCAATCAAACATCAGAACTGAAACTGTCTTTTCCAAGACTATCAAGGGCGGCCCTCCTTAACACATCCCCAAGTGTTAGACTTGATGGCTGTTTTTTTTCACACCAACGGTTAAAACCATCTCCAACAAATGCCGGAAAGAGATGGTACGTATCTAACCGCGCTAAAATAAAGGAGTTAAACAGGTTGACTGAAGGACAAGATTTCGCACACCGCTTTTATTAAAAGGTGAAGAATGCAATCTTAGCAAGATTCCAACACTCAAAGCGTGGGAGTGATTAACTTATGGAGAACCTGGCCAGATATTAAGCATATCCTGCGATCAACTGGCCTCTCAAATTTGACCGTCTCCCGTCTGTCCATCCCTCCTCCCGCCCTGCGTTTTAAAGGAAAACAGCTGCTCATTTTTTTTACTGACCTTATGAGAATAATGAGGATCCATGATCCGGGCCAGGCCAAAGTCCCCGATTTTCAGCACCAAATCTTCAGTATTAATAAAGAGGTTTGCTGGTTTGAGATCTCTATGCAGGACGTTTGCCGAGTGGATGTATTTGAGCCCGCGTAGCAGCTGGTACATGAAGAGTCTGGCATGTTCTTCCAGTAAGGGGCCCTGCTCAACCAGGTTCGCCAGATCGGTCTCCATGTACTCTTGGACAATGTAAACACAGTTCAGTTCCGTCAGAGAGCCGACGTCATCCGTCAGCTGGCTCCCGTTGGGGCCGAGGATCTCAAAAACTTTGACAATGTTATCGTGGTCGAGTCTCCGGATGATTTTGATCTCGCGCAGAGCGTGCTTGACGCTTTGGGGATCGGAAAGGAGGATCTTCTTGACGGCCACTCTCTTGTCGCAATCGTTGTCGACAGCGGAAAAAACCAAGCCGTTGCCACCGGAGCCCAGAGGTTTTAAGTCCATGTACCGAGAACCTACATCGAAGCCATGAATATTCATCAGACTTTCGAACTTCTCTGCCATTTTTCTTTTTAAAAAAAAAAAAAAAATTTTTTTTTGTTTTTTCCTGTATCCTGTTTCCTCCCTCTTAAAAACTATTCCCGCTTCTACGAATCTAGAGAGATGCTTCCACTGGTAGGTTGCGATGGTCTCGTAGAAAAGACGAACGCCGGGTTGACTTCTGGGTAGCTTCTTGATACTCTCATTGCATGGTCAAGCCAGCCAGGCCTGATGTTTTCCCCTCTTTTTAGGATAAGCACTTAAGACTCTTTACAGATCACGGCGAGGAGAGAGAGAGAGAAAGAGGTCGCAGCATTCATAGTTCAACGAAAGGTGCAGCACATCCGCAGACATGGAAAGGAAACCCCAGGAAAAATCAAACGGAATGAAGTGGCATCTTAGGCGCCCTTCACTCTACTGTGCCAAACTGATCGACGTTTTAACAAAAATGTGAATAAATAGGCATGTAATAGGCTTGTCTTAACATCCTCCTCACAGTGCAGATACATTCAGTGTTGGACTGGTCCTGAGCAGCTTCATTCTAGGGTGGATGGTTTTGCTTGTCTCTGTTTTACAATCTAGTTCGCTAAGAGGAAGAGGCAGCTCTTTCTGGGTAGCAAGGAGGCTGTTAGTTAATGATCAGGTGGCTCCAGCTCACCACAATCACAATCAAAGCTACCATCCATCTTATTCTGTGAAAAACTGAAGAAGAAAAAAAAGGGGGGGGGAGAGAGAAAAGAAGCCACACATAAGCAACCCAAATCATTAGACAGGCTTAAAATTTAAATTGCATAGGGCCGTGATGGCGAACCTATGGCACACGTGCCACAGGTGGCACATGGAGCCATATCTGTGGGCACGCGAGCGTTGCCCTAGCTCAGCTCCAGTGCGCATGCGCGCAATGGCCATCTGATTTTCGGGCCTTCCGGTCCCACTGGCAGTCAGAAAGTGGGCCGTTTCTGGCCTCCAGAGGGCCTCTGGGGAAGGCTGTTTTCGCCCTCCCCAGGCTCCAAAAAAGCCCTGGAGCCTGGGGAGGGTGAAAAACGGGGCCTACCTGGCCCACCATGCCATCGCATGTCAAAAGCAGGAGGAGTGGGTGTGTGTGTGTCATGTGGGCATGCATAGGGGGAAGGGCACATTGAATTATGGCTGTGGGCATGACCCCCCTGCACCCACCCACCCCCCGCTTTTGGCACGCGACGGCAAAAAGTTTAGCCATCACTGGCATAGGGGGTTTTACTACAAACTAAACTTTTTTAAAAAACAAATTGCACACACACACAGAACTAGGCATTAGGAACCCTTTGATCTGCTGGATAGACCGGATCCATCACTGATCTCATTCCCGCCCAGAAGATTCTATCTCATTATGTGCTTTACATGGATAGGAGCTTCTATAAAAAGGCACAAAAGCAAAACAAATTCTCGCCTGTATAAATAAATATAGCGTCCATCCATCGGGGAAACATTTTGTACTTCTCTGTACTTTTTTTTTCCCAAAAAGGTGAAACTTTTAAAGAAATCGTTTCACTACTTGAGACGAGTCGCTATGTTAAGTACTTTCATATTTTTTAAAAAACAAAATATGGAGATACTTCCTAAAAAAAAAAAAAAAGGTGAAGAAACCAGTTGTAAAAAGCAAAAGATGAAGCACATTTTACAAAGCAGGATGAATCTGAAATAATTGAATTTGCCAATCAGTCCTGCATAGGACTTTCTGCGTCCATAATCGACATGCATTCGTGTTGCCCTGGGGTGAAAACAGAATTAGAAATCAAGATATTCTGCACGCCTAGCTCATTCCAGGAAATACATACTCCTCAATAATAATGTGATTTTTAGATAAAGTGGAAGGTAGCACAGAGACTATATAAAGTAATCACAATACAGGATGTTTTTTTTGCAGAGAGCAAATCTAGAAATATTGTGGTGGAGACCAAGAACTCCGATTATTTCTATGTAGATCTTAGTTTTTTAAAAAATTGTCAGTAGTGGATCATACTCAACTGAATGGAATGTTAAAAATCCGTAAGCTATTTTCTAGCACAACGAAAGCAACCCTTTTGTGGATCTCCATATACCAGCTACACCTCTTGGTTTCCAGGGGCTCCTGCACCAACAGTTCAGTTTCACAGATTATGACTTCACCTGATGATGAAGTCACTTTCTATGGAGATGGCATTATTTTGGAAAGTCTTCCTGTTACATTACGGTGCTATCTTTTTCTGAATAGTTTTTATCCCAGAGCTATAATTGCACTCAACAATGAACCAAAGGGCCACCATCGGTGAGCTGTTGGGACAGCATTACTTGGTCTGTTGTGTGGATGTTTGGGTGGTTTAGGGGTGGGGAATTATGGTGGGTGGGAGTGTATTTGGGGATTGTTATGTGTGTTGGACCTGGTCTTTGGGTGTTAAGTGAATTTCATTGTATGGGTATACTGTGTATACACCTACAATGACAATAAAGTTATTATTATATCTATTCTCTTTTCACTTCAAGAACTTCCAGCTTCCATATTTGGCTGCAGGCACCAACTGCGTGTTTCTGAAATGCGGCTGAGGTTTTTAACAGGAAGAATTGGCTTATTGCGAGAGAGAGAGGGAGGGAGAGAGAGAGGGAGAGAGAAAGGGAAAGGGGGAGAGAGGGGAGAGAGGGAGAGACGGAGAGAGAGAGAGAGAGGGAAGGAGGGAGAGAGAGGGGGAGAGAGGGGAGAGAGAGAGGGAAAGGGGAGAGAGAGGGGAGAGAGAGAAAGGGAGGGAGGGAGAGACGGAGGGGAGAGAGGGAAGAAGGGAGAGAGAGGGGAGAGAAAGGGAGGGAGGGAGAGACGGAGAGGGGAGAGAGGGAAGAAGGGAGAGAGAGGGGAGAGAGAGAAAGGGAGGGAGGGAGAGACGGAGAGGGGAGAGAGAGAGGGAAGGAGGGAGAGAGAGGGGGAGAGAGAGGGGGAGAGAGGGAGGGAGAGAGGGAGAGAGAGAGGAAAGGGGGAGAGAGAGGGGGAGAGAGGGAGGGAGGGAGAGGGGAGAGGGAGGGAGGGAGGGGGGAGAGACAGAGAGGGGAGGGGAGAGAGAGGGAGAGAGGAGAGAGGGAAGGAGGGAGAAGGGGAGAGAGAGAGGGAGAGGGAGGGAGAGAGAGAGCAGATGAAAAGGAACAGGAGAAAAGGGTGCGTGGGTATAGGGGAGCTTGTTGCTGAACCACTAGCTCAAAAACGAATATATATGGAGGCCAGAAAAACAACCGTCTCTACAAGCAGCCCGTACTTGGCAGCATGAAAACCGAATCAACAGTCACGGCAAATGAATAAGCTGACTGTTAGATGTAAAGGAAAACTGTTAACTGTTCTTTGATAAATCAAATAAAAGATAGGCCTTTTAAATAACGCGCGCGGCCTTTTATTGCTAACTATGTGGATTGTCTACTCAAAGGATTAAAAAAAAAAAAAAAAACAGCCCGGTTGGCATTCATTATCTCCTACAACTCGAACTTCAGTTTGAAACTATCTTCCAGTGAAACCACAAGTTCTTATTAATTCACAAAACGGACCTAGCAAACTTGGGCTTGTTCTTTCTGATGCTATTTTTTTTTTTTGACTGAAGACGACAGGGCACGGAGTTAAAACTTTCCCTCTGAGTCAGTCCCTCCTGCGTATTTCACAGCAAGAACGAACACCATTAAATAAATGTGGCTCATTAACTCTTTTTTCTTCCCCCAAGTCACACTCTGACCGCACTATATATTAAGCAAGCAAGCAAGCAAGGAAACAAACAAAAGCTTTTAACATAGCTTTCTACCTGGAAGAAGCTACTCAAACTTAACCCAGAGCTTATGACATCATGAGTCATTAAGGCTTCAAACTCTCAAATTCTAGGAACAGCCCTACCCAACTTTAAAACTGACTGGAACAAAACCTGCTGAAATAAAAAAAGCATGAGTAACGTTTGTCCTTTGCTATTCTCACCTCTTTCAGAAGTACAATAAACCTCCGAGAAAGGCCAAAGAGGGAGGTCATGGCAAATGCCTGAAGTCAAAACAAGCCATGTGGGGAGAAACCAAGTCAGCTGGGATTTTCTTGGGCCTTACCTTTGTTTGCTCAACCCACACGTGGCTGACCCTCCACAAAACTTCTTGGGGAGTTGTTGTGTTATCATACAGCACAACTACCCTTCAAGAACAAACAATATCACAAAGATGTCCATGACTTATGGCAGAGGCCACAATGGATCTCTCTCTCTCTCTCTCTCTCTCTCTCTCTCTCTCTCTCTCTCTCTCTCTCTCTCTCTCACACACACACACACACACACACACACACACACAAATCTTTAAAATATTTGCAGTCTTTCATTTGCAGTTCTGCTGTTTTAAAAGTGTAGGGGGGGGGAAAGCAATTACGACAACTTTATGACCTGTGGACCAACTCCCAGAATTCCTGAGCCAGCTGTGCACAAGTCCACAAGTCAGACAGAGGTTTTTTTTTTTTTATTAGCAGCCCCAAAATACATCCATTCCACTAAAGAATAACTAGCCACGTCCATGGTGGTGTTGTGCAGCTTTATTTTTTGCTCTGGATAGAGATTTCCATGCCAGGCACAAAGCGCGCGCACACAAAGCTTTAAAGAGTTCAGCATTCTTTACAACACGGACTTACCCCATGAATAGACCTTAATTTCCCTGCCCACTTTTGCTGGGAAATATTATTACCTGAAGCTGACCATTTCCACACACTGCCCACTGTAGGGAAGGCAGGCTGGCGAATACAGGTGGTCCTCGACTTAACAAGTTCATTTAGTGACCGTTCAAAGTTACGACGGCCCTGGAAAAAAGTGACTTGCAGCCGTTTTTCAGAGTTACGCCCCAGGATCACATGATCAAAAATCCAGATGCTTGGCAACTGGTTCATACTTATTATGACCACTGCTTCGCCTGATTCCCTTTTTCCACCTTCTGTCCAGCAAAGTCCACGGGGAAGCCAGATTCACTTAACAACCGGGTGACTCGCTTATCAACCGCAGGGATTCCCTGAACCACTGTGGCAAAGAAAGGTTGTAAAATGGGGCGAAACTCACTTTAACGGACGTCCCACTGAACAGCAATCGTGGTCCTAAGTTGAGGATTGCCCTGCATTAGGGCTTATTTTATTTAGGAAATTTAGAAAGGATGAAAAGCTTCTTGCATGATTAGCTTTTCATAATTAGATAATCAGGCAATTTCTTTCTGGAAGAAAGAAACCAATTCTGGAAGGAATTGGTAAGGGAAAAAAAAAAACTGTTATACAACCTGATAAAAAACCCATACCCCATCTGTGTAACACGGTGAGGGTGCTTATGTGGATTTTTTTTTTTTTTGAAAAAAATACCAGCCACGTTGCAAGCAATAGGCAGTGAGTCATTGTAAGGACTCCTGAAACTGCAAGCGTTTCTCAACCTCCCACTTAATCCCCACACATTCTGAAGGCCAAGCTATTGTTAATTTACACATGCTCCCTGATTAAAAGTCATTAAATACTTTACTTTTCCCATTGTAAGCAAAAGAGGATGTATCCCGTCAACACTCAGATTTCAAGCTCTTGAAGAAAGAGATGGGGGGGGGGTGTTGATCTCTGCCTGGTTTGCTTCCAAATAAACTTTTACTTTATAAACTGTGAATAGCTAGGACAAGTTTTCCACTCTTTCAGAAAGCTATGCCAACCACACAAAAAATAATAATAAACAAAAATAGAGTAGCAGAATGTAACAAACTATAACTAAACTGAATTTCTTTGCTGTGAGGGTAGGCTACTCTAGAAATTAATAGACATTTTGGTGAGAATTTCTTGGGCTGAAATAAACCTGAGCCGAGACTGATTTTAGTCTTGAGAAAGTACTGTGTTCACACAGCTTGCTAAACCAAGGTTTAGCGAACTAACAGGTTCTGTAGTAGAAGATGCCAACCTAAAAAATAAACAATAACTAAGCCACCTATTAATCCACCTAACCTAAGATGCTGGATGACCCCAAAACATTTTTACTGTCGTAGTTCAGATTTCCTATTGAAGTGTGGCCAGTCTGATGTAGTAAGTTAAGTTACCAGGTTTGGACCAGGGAAGCTGGGAGTTCTAGTCCTGCCTTGGGCATGAAGCTAGCTGGGTGACTTTGGGCCAGTCGCTTTATCTCAGCCCCTAGGAAGGAGGAAATGGCAAACCGCTTCTGTAAAACAATACCAAGAAAACTGCAAGACTAACCCAAGGCAGTTACACCAAGAAACAAACACCACCTTAAAACTAGCGTACTCTTTTAACTGTGCCTATCTTTCCAAAATGAATGAATGGCCATTTTAG
>NW_027257289.1:0-29340 GCF_029215685.1 Pituophis catenifer annectens
CTGAACAAGGCTTGAACTAGGTGTTCTCCAGGGTCCTTGCATGGACCTTCTAAGCAGTGAAGTCTTCTCTGGATTGGACTATTGGAGACCCTAAAGTGGGAAACTATGGATATTGTGATCCATCCATTCTATTTATCCCTCTATCTATACATCTGCCTGCCCAATCATTCTGCCTATTCATCCATCCATCCATCTATTATATCTGTTTGTCAATCAATTTGTCCATTCCATTCCAGATGGAGCCCGGGGAGGGTTTTTGAAGCCCATCCCTGCCTTCAAGGACGACCCAGCCAGTAACAGTCTCCATCTGACCTTATCTGATCTTGGAAAGCTAAAGCCAGGGTTTTATTTCATTCCTGTTTAGATGGAGGAACCCATAAATGTAAACTGAATTGGGAATTTGAGTAAGGGAGAGGGGCAAAGCGTCCCTAAAAGTTTCCAGCAATGGACGTGAAGGAAACGACTCTTAGCAGATGTTGAAAGCTGTTGCTTTAATGACCTCATTCCACCCAACTTAAAAGCAGGGAAACTCTTGTGCGTTTTTCAGCAGTGGGGATTTTTTTCCCTCCCCCTCTCTTCCAGACCCGAGACAGCCGAATCGGTGTTTCACACCCTGGCCTCCTCGCCTGTTTTTACTTTTTTAACTTCCCTCTTCGCCTGAACTCTCCATTGCAACCCTGTTTTCTTAACATTTGTTTTGGAGTTGGGCCAAGAGAGCACCAGCAAAAAAAAAAGTATTTTTTTTTAGAGTGTTTTTGCCGTTCTCCAACTTTGCCCTCCCGCAGCTGTCTTTAAATGTCAAGGAAAGGTTTAGTCTGAAAAACAACGAAGCCAGAAAAACTTTGCAGTCTATTAAAATAGGAGAGGAATCAGGGAGTGGGGGGGTTTCATATCCCACTTAATTCTCTCCAGGCAAAGGTGCCATGTCAAAGGGAACGTTCCCTGCAGATTAAGGGAGTCGCCATAAATCATCAAAAGCTTTCTCGGCGTGAACCTATTGCGCCCGTGTGCATTTCCTTCGCTTCATAAGTTGAGTTGTGAAAGTCTGATGTTTATTGGCCAGGTAGGAAGGCAGTTCAGCGGTTCGGATCCCTAGCGCCGCGTAACGGGGTGAGCTCCCGTGACTTGTCCCACCTTCTGCCAACCTAGCAGTTCGAAAGCACGTAAAAAAAAAATGCAAGTAGAAAAAATAGGGACCCCCCTTTGGTGAGAAGGTAAGAGCGTTCCGTGCACCTTTGGCATTGAGTCATGCCGGCCACATGACCACGGAGACGTCTTCGGACAGCGCTGGCTCTTCGGCTTTGAAACAGAGATGAGCACCGCCCCCTAGAGTCAGGAACGACTAGCACATATGTGCAAGGGGAACCTTTACCTTTATGAAGACTTGGTTGGAAGAAGGGACAAGAAAAAAACAAGGGAAAAAGATTCTCCCCACCTCTTAATCAAAGGATCTTTCCAAGCTTCAAAATGTCTTAACTATTTTCCAGAGAAGAATGAGGATGTACGGGGTCCTTGGTGTCCTCTGAGCTTGGTGGTTTTTCCTTCGAGACATTTCATGACCCAACTGGGTAACATCATCAGTGCTGGAAGGAAGGAAGGTTTGTGGAGATCAGGAGGATGACTTTGGGGTCTTGGTACTGTCTGAGCTCGGTGGCATCCTTACAGACCTTTCATTACCAATCTAGGTTACGTCATCAGTTACCTAATGATACCTAACATCTCTTCTATCTTTATCTTTCCACGTTGAGTTTGGTTGGTTAGAATCGTTTTGCTTCCCCTTGAATATTTGTTTTTTCTACGCTTTTTTTTTTTCTGGCGACCTGCTCCTTTCCCATTTCTAACATTATGGAGAGGGAAGCTTCCTTGCCTTCTGGAATTTTCCCCTCCCTTGGAGAATTTGTGCAACGGGCAGCTTAAGATGGAAGCTTTTAGCCGAGTACTTGCGAAGGGGCCAAATGCTCCTCAGTTGTCATAACAGCTTTGTACTTACCAGACGGGAGGAAGCTTTACTCCTTCCCCTGTTGCTCAGTTTTTAAGGGGTGCATGGCAGAACTTTCCAGCTGGCTCCATTTTGCTGGTGGGGGGAAAAAAAAAACCCACTGGGACAAGATGAGAGAACATCTCTGGCCAGCGATAGTCTTCTCTTTAGCCAGCTAAAGATTGTCCGTTGGGGAATTATGGACCATTCCCAAGATGGTCTGTCTGGAGAATCCCATTCTTGGCAGGACCCAGATTGCGAAGGATGCTGTAACATCTTCTGGCTCCCCCACCCTCTTTTTTTTTTTAAGCTCTGATAACCAAGAGTTCCTTGCGGCTCGGTGCCCCTAAAATTAAAAGACGGGCATCCTTGCAAGATGGCTTCCCTCGAGGGAGGAATGTCTCGTCTGTCTTCTGGATGAAAGCTCTCTAAACAAGCTCATCAGATTCTCTTTCGGATATAGTCTGAAAGATGATGGGATCCTGGGTGGTCTCTGAGCTTGGTCGTTTTCTTGCAGACGTTTAATTACCCAACTAAGTAACATCATCAGGGCTAGCGATCCGTGCTGGTACTGATGATGTTACCTAATTTGGGTAATGCTCCTCCTCCTCTTCTTCTCTTTCTCCTTCTTCCTTTTCCCCTTCTTCTGCCTCTTGCTCCTCCTGCTCCTCTTTCTTCTCTTCTCCATCTCTTCTTCTTCTTCCTCTTCTTCCCCTTTCTCCTCCTCCTTCCTCTTCCTCCTGTTCTTCCTCTTCCTTGTCCTCTTTGCCACTTATTCCTCCTCTTCTTCTTCCTCCTCCTCTTCATCTTCTATCTCCTCCTCTTCTTTTCCTCCTCCTCCTTCTTCTCCTTCTTCCTCTTCCCCTTCTTCTGCCTCTTGCTCCTCCTCTTCTCCATCTCTTCTTCCTCCTTTCCCTTCCTCCTCCTCCCTCTTCCTTATCCTCTTTGCCACCTATTCCTCCTCCTTCTCCTCCTCCCCTTCTCCTAGTCCTTCTCCTTTTTCTCCTTCTTCCTCTTCCCCTTCTTCTGCCTCTTGCTCCCCCTCTTCTCCATCTCTTCTTCCTCCTTTCCCTTCCTCCTTCTCCCTCTTCCTTATCCTCTTTGCCACCTATTTCTCCTCCTCCTCTTCCTCCTCCTCCTCCTCCTCCTCCTCCTCCTCCTCCTCCTCCTCCTCCTCTTCTTCTTCTTCTTCTTCTTCTTCTTCTTCTTCTTCTTCTTCTTCTTCTTCTTCTTCTTCTTCTTCTTCTTCATCTTCCTCTTCTTCTCCTCCTCCTCCAATGAAACATCTTCAAGAAAGCAACAAGCTCAGAAAGCACCGAGGGCCCCCCGTTTCAACCCCCCCGAGCTACAAATATTCTCCTTCAGGGTTTTGAAAGACGTTTGAACCTCATTCTGTGGAAAACTTGGGAAGAAACACACTTTAATTTCTATTTGTGCCGGACCAGAGTTGGGCAGCCCATCCTGAGTTTCCTTATGGCTAAACAAGTCTGTCACCAAGGAAATAGCGAAGACCACATGCAGGTTTTTTACGAAAGGGAGGTAACTAATGATAATAATTTGTCATTTCTATCCTGTTCATCTGCTGAAGTTTTTTTTTTCTTTTTTTTTTAGATAAGCTTAGATTTAAAACCCCAAAAACAGCAGTAATTGCAAAAATGCAATCTAAACAAGCTGGGAATAACAATCTAAAATAGATGAGGCAGATTAGCAGAGGTGCTCTTGAAACTTCTGAAAGTTACTTCTGGGCCAGTATCTCATACATCTTGCCTAATCCTATTTTTCTTCCCTCCTGCAGCTTTGAGGTGTCGCTTTGCTCTAAAAAAGAATTTGCATCCTTTTAGAAAGTCGTTGAGGCCACTTGGGGGTTTATCTGTGTCCTCAGGATCACCTGAGTGGTGCAAATTTATTTTATTTTATTTTATTTTATTTTATTTTATTATTTTATTTTATTTTATTTTATTTTATTTTTTGCTTTAATTTATATGCCGCCCTTCTCCGGAGACTCAGGGCGGCTTACAATGCGTTAAGCAATAGCCTTCATACTTTTGTATATTTATACAAAGTCAGCTTATTGCCCCCACAAACTGGGTCCTCATTTCACCTACCTTTGAAAGGATAGAAGGCTGAGTCAACCTTGAGCCTGGTGAGATTTGAACTTGCAATAATTGCAAGCGGCAGATGTTAATCTGTTAATAACAGTGCTTTAGTCCACTGTACTACAGGCTCTTATTTATTTATTTATTTATTTATTTATTAATCAAATTTCTATACCGCCCTACTCCTGGAGGACTCAGGGCGGTGAACAGCCAAGATAAAATACAAATAATACAAATATTAAAAGTCCCTTAAAATTATTAAATATTTTGGCCGAAACACAGATTAAAACACCCAATTTATAAAATCAAACGAATTAAAACATTTAAAAGAGGAGAGTTAGGCCAGGCCAGCCTGCTGAAATAAAAAAAGTTTTGAGAGCACGACGAAACATGCGCAGATCCGGGATCCTCCGTATCTCTCGGGGGAGCCTTCTTGGAACTGTCGAAAGGACCGTGTTGTAGGCTGGAGATACATGATGTTGTGTCCCTCCCGTGTTGAGAGAGGGCTGTTCAATTTTGACATACATGGCCTCTTGGACCCCTCTTTCAAACCAGGGGTGCTCTCTGCCCAAAATGTGGATTTTGCTTTCTTAAAAAAAAAAAAAGTGGCTTTTGTCTACGGACCGTTGGTGGCGCAGCGGTTAGAGTGCAGTACTGCAGGCTCCTTCTGCTGACTGCCGGCTGCCAGCAGTTCGACAGTTTGAGTCTCACCGGCTCAAGGTTGACTCAGCCTTCCATCCTTCCGAGGTGGGTAAAACGAGGGCCCGGATTGTTGTTGTGCTGACACTGTAAACCGCTTAGAGAGGGCCGTCAAAGCACTATGAAGCGGTATAGAAGTGCTATTGCTATTAAATGCAGATGGATGCGACACAGTCCCTTCAACAGCTCCACACCCATTTGCACCACTCGGGTGGCCCTGAGGGCACAGATAAGCCTCCAAGTGGCCTCAACGACCCTATTTTATTTTATTTATTATTTATTATTTCAATTTGTATACCGCCCTACTCCCGAAGGACTCAGGGCGGTGAACAGCCATAGAATAAAACATATGAGTACAAAATTTAAAATAAAATAAAACGAATTAAATAATTTGGCTGAAAATTTAAAACCCCAATAATTTAAGACCAAATTTAAAATTCCCATTTAAAAAGGGGAGAAACTTAGGTCAGGCCAGCTTGGTGAAATAAGAACGTCTTGAGCGCGCGACGGAAGGTACGCAGATCCGGGATCCTCCGTATCTCCGGGGGAAGCTCATTCCAGAGAGTATAAGAAGAACGCAAACGACCAGCCGTCTGCAAGGAGTATCAATCCTTCCCTTCCCCACCATCCAGTCAGAGCTGAAGAAGCTTCTCGGATGAGAAGCGAAACGTCTTCAGAGAAAAAAAACCCCAGAAAGTCCAGTTATGCCTCTAGAAAAAAAAAAAAAAACATCTTTGGGGACAACCACGAATCTCCATAGACATTCAAGCAACCTAGCCGTATTCCCACATGCAAGAGAGAGAGAAGTTTAGGAAGGCTGGTTTTTTTTTCCCCCCCCCCCCCGCCGTGTCTGGAAAACGAGAAGGAGAAGGCGGCTGTGGGGAGTGATGGAAACTACTCTGGCCTGGAAGAGGATCCAGAGCAATAATCCACAAGGCTGTTGTAACACTTGCCTTGTTTTGACAGCGAGCATCTCCGCGCTGGCTGGCTGCGTTGCCAGGGTTATCATCCAAATTGGCCGTCTTTGGCAACGCCCTTAATTAGGAGGGTTTTCGATCCCATCCAAGATACGCAAAGGAGCGCCGGGGGTCAATCCAAACAAACGGGCACTGCCTAACAGCCAAAGAAGCTTTAATTGCTCCAGATTGAATCTGCCCCTATTCCCCGAAGTCTCCTGAACCTCCACGTCAAAATTTGCAGAGTGGAATTTAAGCAGAGCCTCCCAGCACCCTCAAACCTGCGCTCCACAGAATTAGTAGTAAATTTTCCGGATCCCTCTCTCTCTCTCTCTCTCTCACACGCACACACACACAGAATCCTACCGACCTGAATTCTTTTTTTTTTATTATTATTATTTTTTTATTTAAGGCAAAACAAAATCTAAAACCACCATCATTCAATACAGTCGCAGAAAGTGTGTCGATCGGTTAAAATTCTTTTGTGCAAAAATCCCATATCCAAGATTGCCAGTTATTTAATTTCTCTCATGTAACCATTTTATATGTCCCTTTCTATTATTATTCTCATTGAACAATTATTTAACAAAGGCTTAACCCCCCCCATAAGAAAAAAACTTCATATATTTCTCATTACATTAATTTCATGTTTCATCTCCATGCTTTGTCATCTAGGCCATCGATAAAACAAATCCCATATCAAATAATATTGTTTTATCTTCCTAATTTCAAATCTATCTACCTGAATTTGAGGTTGGAGAAATGGGATGGGATGGGATCGACCGGATAAATAAAACGTGGACAAGCCAAGCTTCTTCAAACGAGGGAAGCTCACTTTGTTGCTTCAGAAGGTCTTCGAAACCACAACTTCAGAAGCTGTTGGGGGGGAGGCTCCATCACTGGAGGCTTTTAAGAAGAGAATGGACAGGAGAGATTTGTCCGAAAGGGTAGAGGGTCTCCTTCTTGAGCAAGAGGTTAGACTAGAAGACCTCCAAGGTCCCTTCCAACTCTCTCCTTCTCTACTTTTCTGGAATTCAGTTTAGAACTGATCCTCATTTAGCATACAATGGCCAGCAGGATTCCTTTCTGAAGCCCCCCCAAGTTGAAGGGGCTAGATGGATTGCCGTGGGGACAGTTTCACTAGGGGGAAAAGAGTCATGGCTGGCTGGCTTATTTAGAATTTGTTTATTGATTTGACCAGAAGAGAATGGATAGCCATTTGTCCAGAATGGTAGAGGGTCTCCTGGGTAAGCAGGGGGTTGGACTAGAAGACCTCTAAGGTCCCTTCCAACCCTATTATTCCTTATTCTATCCTATCCTATCCTATTCCTTATTCTTTTCCATTCCCTGTTCTATTCTCTGTTCTATTCTATTCCTATTCCTTATTCTATTCTGTTTATATTCTATTCTATTCTTTTCCTTATTCTATTCTATTTCAATTCTGTTCTATTCCATTTTCTATTTTATTCTATGTTCTATTCCTTATTCTATTCTGTTCTATTCTATTCTTTATTCTATTCTATTCTATTCCTTATTCTATTCTATTCTATTCTATTCTATTCCATTTTCTATTCTATTCTATTTTCTATTCCTTATTCTATTCTATTCTTTTCTATTTTCTATTCTTATTCTATTCTATTTCTATTCTATTCCATTCCATTCCATTTTCTATTCTATTCTATTTTCTATTCCTTATTCTATTCTATTCTTTTCTATTTTCTATTCTTATTCTATACCTTATTCTGTTCTATTCCTTATTCTATTCTAATCTATTCTATTCTTTTCCTTATTCTATTCTATTTCAATTCTATTCTATTCCATTTTCTATTCTATTCTATTTTCTATTCTTATTCTATACCTTATTCTAATCTATTCCTTATTCTATTCTATTCTATTCTATTCTATTCTATTCTATTCTATTCTATTCTATTCTATTCTATTCCATTCCATTCCATTCCATTCCATTCCATTCCATTTTCTGTTCTATTCTATTCTATTTTCTATTCCTTATTCTATTCTGTTCTGTATTTTCTCTCCCACTCTACTGTATTCTGCATTCTGTTTGTTAACTTAAAAAAAAAAAATCAAATCAAATCCATCCAGTGTCCTCCAGATTCTGCCTGCCGTAAGGTTGCCCCCTGGCGGCAGCGTGGGCCGAGCCCGTGCGCGAACCAGTTTGTGCCACTCAACCTCTCCTCTCCTCTCTCTTGTGCCTTTGCAGAAACGCCGCACATGGATTCTCCCTGATCCAGGTGGAGAGCCTGAAGGTTACGATGAAGGACATTTTGCAAAAGGCTCTAAAGCGAAGGAAAGGGTCGCAGCGAGGCTCAGGTGGGGACCAGACCTCTTGCTACATTTTTTTTTTTATTATTATTATCATTATTTTCGAGGGAGGGCCCCTGATCTCTTCCAAACTTTGTGGTTTGGGGGTTTTTTTTTTGTGTGTGTGTGTGACAATGCACAAAGTGACTTCTCTTAGCAATTCCGTGACGGCAAGTCCTTGGACAACAAAGCAGGCATTCAACGTGTTTTCATTGCTTTTATTTATTAAATTTATTACCGGCTGCCCGTCTCACCTCAACGCAACTTCAAAGGCCTGTTTTTATTTTTTTTCTCTCCCTGGTTTCGCTTTAGGGTGACTTGTGGCTTTATTTATTTATTTTTATTTTTTTTTTTATTTTTCATATTTGTATACCGCCCTACTCCCGAAGGACTCAGGGCAGTGAACAGCCATAATAAATAGAAATACATATAGAAGTTAAAAACTATTAAGAAACAGATTAAGTAATTTAGGCTCAAAGATTAAAAAACATCCAAATTTAACTAAAGAGGTTTAAAAGCCAGTTTAAAAGCCAGTTTAAAAGCCAATTAAAAAGGGAGAGTTAGGCCAGACCAGCTTGTTGGAATAGAAATGTTTTCAGGGCACGGCGGAATATGCATAAGTCTTGGATGTTTCGTAACTCCGGGGGAAGCAATCTTTGTGCAATCTTCCCTCGAAAGACGGCAGGCTCGCCTTCTCCGTATAAAACGGGGCAGTTTTATATTTTGCAGTTTTCTTATTCTTTCTTTAAAAGGTAGCCTAGGAATTATTGCCAAAAAAAAATATAAATAAATAAAGCAGGAAAGAGAAATGGATTTGGACCGTAAACCTTGGAGCTCCGTCCCGTGACCCATTTGTCTTCCTCTTTTATTTTATTATTTTTTTAAAAAAAAAATTACAGGCCACCCTTGACGTACAACGGTCCGTTTCGTGACCGATCAAAGTTACAACGGCACCAAAAAATTTTTTAACTTATGACCATTTTTCACGGTTATGACCTTTTCAGCGTCCCCGTGGTCAGGTGATCGAAATCCAAATGCTTGGCAGCATTAAGTCACTAAATGAACTATCTGTATACCTGCAAAGCATTCAATTACATGAAAAGTGGTTAAAGAAAGAGTGCAGAGAAGAGCAAGAAAGAGGATCAGGGGACTGGAGGGTAAAACATATGAAGAACGGTTGCAGGAACTGGGTATGTCTAGTTTAATGAAAAGAAGGACCAGAGGAGACATGATAGCAGTCTTCCAATATCTCAGGGGCTGCCCCAAAGAAGAGGCAGTCAAGCTATTCTCCAAAGCACCTGAAGGCAGGAAAAGAAGCAATGGGTGGAAACTAATCAAGGAGAGAAGCAACTTAGAACTAAGGAGAAATTTCCTGACAGTTAGAACAATTAACCAGTGGAACAACTTGCCACCAGAAGCTGTGAATGCTCCAACACTGGAAGTTTTTAAGAAGATGTTGGATAACCATTTGCCTGAAGTGGTGTAGGGTTTCCTGCCTAAGCAGGGGGTTGGACTAGATGACCTCCAAGGTGCCTTCCAACTCTGTTATTCTATTCTATTCTATTCTACTCTACTCTACTCTACTCTACTCTACTCTACATTCTATTCTACTCTACTCTACTCTACTCTACATTCTATTCTACTCTACTCTACTCTACTCTACTCTACATTCTATTCTATTCTATTCTATTCTATTCTATTCTATTCTATTCTATTCTATTCTATTCTATTCTATTCTACTCTACTCTACTCTACTCTACTCTACTCTACATTCTATTCTACTCTACTCTACTCTACTCTACATTCTATTCTATTCTGTTATGTTCTATTCTATTATAATAACATGGGGGAGTAGAGAGGAATTCTGGGTGTTGTAGCCATTTTTTGGAGGCCTCCTCCCCATCACCCCCATCCCTTATATAAAGAAAACCAATGTCAAAAATCTACCTTTAATTCCAATTTAGGCTAGAAACACACAAAAAAAGGCAGCTTTCTCTTGTTTTGAAACGTTCCACCAGACTCTTCCCAGCTGGCTTCGTTCCTTTGGAATAAACATGGAAACAGCTTGAATGTTTTCCCCAAAAAAATCTCTTTTGACACCTAGGTATTTTGCAGCAAGCCTCCCCTTTTCAGGGTTGAATTGGCCAAACCTTCCAACTTGAAAGCAAGGATGCTTCAAAAAAAAAAAAGGCCATATTTTGTCCGAGGTCAAAAAGCAACAGAAGATTTCCCTCCAACTTGGGAGACGGTTCTGTCTGGATTTTTCTTTTTTTTTGCTTTGGGCTCCGAGCCCTCAAATCTGGCGATCTGAGATTTGAACTGTTTTCGTTTTTTTGTTTTTGCAAACCTGTTTTGCAATTTCATTATTTCAGTCTTTGCACTCGGAACCGGATATTTGAGATTCAATTTTTTTTTTAAAAAAAAGTCAATGTACACCGTACGATTTTTAGTATTTCATCTTTGCGCTCCGGAGGGGAAATTTGAGACTGAGCCTTTTTTGCAAACCGGCATTGCAATTTTAAGTATTTCATCTTTATTAAGGCCTTCTCCCTTACTTTTAGAAACCGAAAAGCTATTTTTTTTAATGGAAACTCAAATTTGATCTGACAAATCGCAGGCATGCCGTTTTATACTTTTTTTTTTTTTAATTTGATTTATATGCCACCCTTCTCCGGAGACTCAGGGCGGCTTACAATGCCTTAAGCAATAGCCTTCATACTTTTGTATATTTATACAAAGTCAGCTTATTGCCCCCACAAACTGGGTCCTCATTTTACCTACCTTAGAAAGGATGGAAGGCTGAGTCAACCTTGAGCCTTGGCGAGATTCGAACCTGCAGTAATTGCAGGCAGCTGGTCTTAATAACCAGCTTAATAACAGGGTGCCTTAGACCACTGTACTACCAAGGCTCTTGAGTCACGGTGATTCAAAAACGGCCCAAATTTTTGCGAGGGTCAGGATTCCCAAATAACAAGGAATTAACTTCTCTGTGATATCCATACACTTAGGCTGGTCAAAGCGAGGGCATTCCAGAATACAGATAATCCTTGACTTACAATAATTCATTTAGCGACCTTTCGAAGTTAAAACGCCACTGAAAAAAAGTGACTTACAACCGTTTTTCACACGACCGTTGAAGCATCCCCGTGATCAAAATTCAGACGTTTGGCCACTGACTCATATTTATGACGGTTGCAGTGTCGCAGGGTCACAGGATTCCCTTCTTGCGACCTTCTGACATGCAAAGTCGATGGGGAAGCTGGATTCGCTTAAGAACCGTGTTCCCTTAAAAAGCAGGGAGCAGGAATCGGTCCCGGCAAAACCTCTTTTATTTAACACGACTGTGAATTACGTTCATTCACAGTCAGCAAGGCTTGTCCAAACAGTTTTTCAAAGGAATATTTATCAACACAGACCTTATCTCGCTTGGCAAGCTGCCACGTAACTCGTTTCCAACCGCAGTACAAGGCCAAACTTGGCACAGAGTCTCTTAGAGTCACGGACAGAACTTTCCACTCTTGAAACGACCGAACGAATGAATTGTTTCCTATGGGAGGGGCCAATCATCATCTCCAAGGTGTGGCTTTACTCCTGAGTCGACCCTGCTTTCTGAGTTGTTCTTGTCTTCTTCGCCCTCGTCCGAGCTCTCCCCAGCCCCCAGGACTGGCCCACGTTCCTCCCCCAACCTCCTCACTGTCCGACTCTGCTGCCAGCTCCGCTGGCGGGCCCCAACAATTCCTAACTGAACCACGGCAGCGGTTCACCGAACAGCCGTGGCAAGAAAGGTGGTAAAACGGTGCGAAATTCACTTTTAAGAATTTCAGCGGGAACGGTGGTCGGTAGGGTCGAGGACGACGCTTCTTTCCACCATCACGTTTTTAGCCTTTTCAAAACTTTTTCTCCCTGCGTCCTTGCAGTCACATCTGGCCAGGTGTTTCACGTTTTGGGAAAAGGAGAAATAAATTTTAAAAAAAGCAAAATAAGAACCCAAACCTTTTCGATCTTCTTGCTTTTTTTTTTTTTAATTGTCAAGAAAGTCCTTTGGCTTCAAGAGGCCTGTGCAGGTACGACAGCCGTAAAGCCCCCTCCCGAGCCCAGAAAAAAAAAAAAATCTATCTTGACATCGAGAAATAATTACGGTGAGAAATGGCACGGGCTCAGTGTCACCCCACCACAAAGAACGTTAATATAAACCTATCTTATAGACTCAGTAGAGATAAAAGCATCTTGTCTTGGTTAAATGAATGAAACCTTGCCTTTCCCCCCCCCTCCCCTCTCTCTCTCTTCCCCCCCCCCCTTCTCCCCACTCTGGACCGGTCTGTTTACTTTTAACTCCACCGAAAGAAAGGAAACATAATTTCCCACCCCCAGGTTTCTGTTTAGGAAGGAAAGAAAGAAAGAAGGAAGGAAGGGAGGAAGGAAGGAAGGAGGAGGAGAAGGAAGGAAGGAAGGAAGGAAGAAAGGAAGGAAGGAAGGAAAGGAAGAAAGGAAGAAAGGAAGAAAAAGGAAGGAAGGAAAAGAAAGAAAGAAAGAAAGAAAGAAAGAAAGAAAGAAAGAAAGAAAGAAAGAAAGAAAGAAAGAAAGAAAAAGAAAGAGAGGGAGGGAGGAAAGGAAGGAAAGAAGGAAGGAAGGAAAGGAAGGAAGGAAGAAAGAAAGAAAGAAAGTAAGAAAGAAAGAAAGAAAGAAAGAAAGAAAGGGTCTCAGCCCACCCACCCCTTCCTGCTCCTCTCTCCCCAAACAAGCCTATAATCTGTCACCGATTTAATTAGCTATCTCCAGATGAAAGCTGAAGTTTTAATAAAAGTTAGAAGAGATAACACCGCAAAAGGACACGGATGAGCTGTCTCAAGGCCGTATTCCGGGGGAAAAAAAACGATAAGAGCCGTAAAAAATGGCAGCGGAGAGCAATTGAAGGAAGCAATGAAAATCGGATTCCTTTCTCTTTTTTTTTTTAAAGGGTGGGGGGGAAAGGGGGAAGGAGAAGAAGAAGACAGGATTTTGGGGGGGGGGGGTTTGAGGTGGGGGGAGGCAGAGATGAAAGCCTGCCGGGGTCTCGAAGACGTTTTTTGGCTGCCGGCCAAGCGTCATCGTTCACCCTGGGCTGCTGGCAGCCCCGTCCAGATGTGCCAGCCGCACGCCGTCGCAGCTTTTGCCAGCTGACTGCGCGGTTTGATAACGCCGCTCTCCGGATGCCCATCGCTGGCCGCGGAGATGGAATTAGATGATGATGATCTTCCCACTAGTTGAGAGAGGAAACAATGCATATAAATCTTGATTTCATCTCAGCGTGAGAAGTCTTTATCCATCATCACTCATAATGAACAAGTCGTTAGCCGGGATGAATGGGTCTTCGGCTCCTTCCCGCCGTCCCCTCCTCGGCATCTTCCTCCTCCCCCCCCCCCATCCAGCCACCCCTTTTGTTCACCTTTTCTTTTCTCTCTCTCTCTTTTCTTTCTTTCCTTTCTTTCTTTCCTTCCTGTTCACCCTTTGTTCCTTCCTTCCTTCCTTCCTGTTCTTCCTTCCTTCCTGTTCACCTTTCCTTCCTTCCTTTCTTTCTTTCCTTCCTGTTCGTTCTTCCTTCCTATTCACCTTTCCTTTCTTCCTCCCTCCCTCCCTCCCTTCTTCTTTCCTTCTTGTTATTCCTCCCTCTGTCCCTCCCTCCCTCCCTCCCTCCCTCTTTTTTCCTTCCTTCCTTCCTATTCTCCTTCCTTCCTTCTTTCTTTCTTTCCTTCCTTCCTTCTTTCCTGTTCTTCCTTCCTTCCTGTTCACCCTTCCTTCCTTCTTCCCTTCCTTCCTTCCTGTTATTCCTTCCTTCCTT
The DNA here is from genome assembly GCF_029215685.1 of Pituophis catenifer annectens. NCBI lineage: Eukaryota > Metazoa > Chordata > Lepidosauria > Squamata > Colubridae > Pituophis > Pituophis catenifer. The sequence goes on from NW_027257289.1 coordinate 13,870, forward strand.
CCTGTTCATCTTTCCTTCCTTCCTCCCTTTCTCTCCCTCCCTTTCTTCCTTCCTCCCTTCTTCTTTTCTTTTTGTTCTTCCTCCCTCCCCCATCCCTCTCTCTCTTCCCTTCCTTCCTTCCTTATTCCTTCCTTCCTGTTCACCTTTCCTTCCTTCCTCCCTCTCTCTCCCTCCCGTCCTCCCTTCTTCTTTCCTTCTTGTGCTTCCTCCCTCCTCCCATCCCTCCCTCTCTCCTTTCCTTCCTTCCTTCCTCCCTGCCTTCTTTCCTTTCCTTTTTTTCCTCCAGGTGACCTTTTATCAGTTTTCCCAGCCCATCAAACTTTCGCCTTCTTGCCTAAATCTTACGGAACAGTTGATGGGCGCCCTTAAATCGGCCTTTCCCTCCAGATGCGTGGGGGCCATAACTCCCATCATCCTCAGCCTCAGCACAGGTGGTAGCTTGGGCTGTCACGCATATAAATAAAGAGCAGCCTTTCCCTCAAGCTGTCTTGTGGGGGAGAGGGTTGAGGATTTGAAACTCCAACTAAAATGGCCTTTTAGAAGGAAGGAAGGAAGGAAGAGGGAGTGGCGTATAACAGAGTCGGAAGGGACCTCGGAGGTCTTCTAGTCCAACCCCCTGCTCAGGCAGGAAGCCTTACACCGTTTCAGACATTATTCTATGTTCAATCCGTCCAGATAACCAGCGAATTCCGCACCCTCCTTTTTGGAAGCAAGCGGTCCACCAGCGTAACTCTCTCTCACTTTCTCACTTTTCCTTCTTTAAAAAAAAACCCCTTGGGAATCACTGACCTTCTATGCCTTTCCTTTTCTTGACTGCCCGTATAAAAAAATGCCATTTTAAGCCTTGTTGCCACCAACCTTTAGCAACCTTCTCAGGAATGGGGGGGGGGGGGGTGGCGGTGGGGGAAGTGACAAGTCCAGGTCCTCGGTGAGAAATGGAGCTTTGAGAAACGGCTCTGTACCAATTCAAGTTTTTTTTTTTTAAAGAAACAAAAAAAGGGGACTAAAAACAGCAGCAGAAAATGTCCCCCCCCCCCCATTCCCAATTCAATCAGCCAGTCTCTCCCCTCCTTCTTCTCTAGGCAGCCTGTGTCCTTTTCTAGGGAACCTTTGGTGCAGTGGTAAAATCCAATTTTTTTTTTTTACTACTGGTTCTATGGGTGTGGCTTGGTGGGCGTGGCAGGGGGAAGGATACTGCAAAATCCCCATTCCCTCCCCACACCTGGGGGAAGGATATTGCAAAATCCCCCATTCCCACCCCACTCCTGGGGGAAGGATACTGCAAAATCCCCATTCCCTCCCCATTCCTGGGAGAAGGATATTACAAAATCTCCATTCCCATCCCACTCGCCGAATTGTGCTGGCTCCTTCAAAATAGAGGATTTCTCTCTCTCTCTCTCTCTCTCTCTCTCTTTACGATGATAGGGCCAGGATTGCGAGATTCCAAAGCGTTCCAAATTGAAATCCTTAGTTAGAGGTTTCTCCCCTCTCTTCCAAAAGCCCTTGATCTAGACATTTTAATTCTTTTCTCTCCCTCTCCCTCTCTCTCTCTCTCTCTCTCTCTCTCCCTCTCTTTTTTTTTCTCCCTCTCTCTCTTCTCTCTGTCCCTCTGTCCCTGTCTCGCCTTCTCTCTCTCCTCTCTCTCTTTCTCTGTCTCTCTTTCTCTCCCTCTCTCTCTCCCTCCCTCTCTTCCTCTCCTTTCCCTCCTTCTCTGTCTCTCCCTCCCTCTCTCCCTGTCTCTCCTTCTCTCTCTCTCTTTCTCTCTGTGTCTCTTGTCTCCCCCACTTCCTCTTCCTCTCTCTCTCTCTCTCTCTCTCTCTCTTCCAAAACTCTGAACTCATTGGCTGCATGGAATTTTCCTGCACAGACACCCTACCCCATCCCACCCCACCCCCCCACCCCTCTCTCTCTCTCTCTCCCCCCCCCCCCACAGCCAGGAACATCTCAGCTTTGCAGATCACGTCCCTTGGAGATCGCCCAACAGCAGCTCAGCTCAGGGCCACCCTAACCAGTCTTTTACCAGACAGCTGTTTCCAGCTGCAGACGCATTCCCCGAACTCAGCCTCCGGGCTCAGTTCCTTTTTTCTTTTTTTTTTCCCCAGACCAAAAGGTTCTTTTTACGCATTATTTTGTCCTTCTCCCATCAGGGACCTGTAGAAACGTGGCCTGCATTTTTCCATAGCTTAAAAGAGAATCAAAGAAGCCACAGGGTTTGTTACGATTTAGGGGATTTGGGGAACACTTCAACAGCAGCATCCGAAGGAAAAGAGCAGTTTTTGAAACGACGTCTCCTTTCTCAAAAAGGGATACGGCCCGTTCAGGAAACGTAGCGGGAAGTAAGGGGGAAAAAAAAAAAAAGATTGGGCTGGGGTTTTTTTCTTGGTGGAACAACAGGTGTACCTTTTGAGAAATTGGGACTTTTTATTTATTCATTTTATTCTCCCTTTCCTGATGAAAAAGACCACATTAGCGGCTTGGTTAATTTAGCCCCTGAAATTGCAATAGAAGAAGCGTGGTATGCGTTTGTGTAAGTACAAACATACACACAATCCTAGAAAAATTTTTCCCTAGGCAATAATGAAATATTCAAAGGAAGGAAAGAAGGAAAGAGTGGAGAGGAAGGAGCAAGAAGAAGGAAAGGAGGAGGGAGGGAAGGAAGGAAGGTGGAGAGGAAGGAAGGAACAAGAAGTAAGTAGGTAGGGAAAGAGAGAGAGAGGGAAGGAAGGAAGGAAGGAAGGAAGGAAGGAAGGAAGGAAGGAAGGAAGGAACAAGAGGTAGCTAGGCAGGTAGGTAGGGAAAGAGAGAGAGAGAAAAAGGAAAGAAGGAAGGAAGGGAAGGAAGGAAGGAAGGAAGGAAGGAAGGAAGGAAGGAAGGAAGGAAGGAAGGAAGGAAGGAACAAGAGGTAGCTAGGCAGGTAGGTAGGGAAAGAGAGAGAGAGAGAGAAAAGGAAGGAAGGAAGGTGGAGAGGAAGGAAGGAACAAGAGGTAAGTAGGCAGGTAGGGAAAGAGAGAGAAAGAGAAAAGGAAGGAACAAGAGGTAGCTAGGCAGGTAGGGAAAGAGAGAGAAAAAAAGGAAGGAAGGAAGGAAGGAACAAGAGGTAGCTAGGCAGGTAGGTAGGGAAAGAGAGAGAAAGAAAAAAAGGAAGGAAGGAAGGTGGAGAGGAAAGAAGGAACAAGAGGTAGGTAGGTAGGGAAAGAGAGAGAGAAAGAAAAAAGGAAGGAAGGGAAAGAAAGAGAAAGAAAAAGAAAGAAAAGAAAGAAAGAAAGAAAGAAAGCTGAGCATATGGAAATAAAGCACTCAAATAAACACCACAACCAGGTGACGGAGAGTTAAATCAACGCTGGTTAAGAATTCAACTGCGAGGGAGGGAAAACCGATAGTAAATCCAGAGTGACAGAATTTCGAGGAAAGGCAAAAAAGGACCTTGACACCTAACCTGGGACAGAAAAACTACAGCGGTTCAAACCCATTTCGCTTAACCGCCACCTTGACAGCTGGCGAAATTACAGAATTTAGTCAAAGCAGCCCTTAAAATAAATCAGATCCTCTACCAGCTCGTTACAAGGGAATAAAGTGAGCCAGGTGATGGTTGTGTATATGTGTAGGTGTGTGTAAGAAAGCCCAATTACAAATTTACTCATGTCAGTGCCTTTTTTAAAAAAAAAACAAAAGAAAAAGAAAGGGAGTTGCAAACACCGAACGATGTGACTGTCCCCAAAGGGTTTAAAAACCAAAAAACAAAAAGACTATTTTGTGATTTTCCCCGAGACGTCTTTGGCAGGTTTTCGTATCACAAAGTGGGTTTTTAAAGTGTGCGGTATAATGCATTTAGAGGTTTGTGCGTACGGGGACATTTTACCGATAACTACCAGTGGCTGGCAATGAATAGCGCAGGATGGAAATGATCAAGTAGCTAGCTCCGTACCGACGGAAGAGGAAATATTGGTAGCTCAGGGTGAAGTTGTGAGGTCCTTGGTGTGCTCTCTGAGCTTGGCGTTTTTCTTGCAGATGTTTCATGACCCAACTAAGTAACTTCTAATACTGATATTGTTACCTAGTTGGGTCATAAAACGTCCGCATGGCACACTAGATTTATAACAAAGAGTAACTTGCAAACCCAACTAAAATACACTCCGAGCATTAGCAATAATCCTCTTCGCTCATAGCCATATTTTGATCAGAGGTAGAGGTGTTGGGAGACATTCTTCCGTTTATTCCAGTAGAGAGAATCGCAAGAGATCCTTGACTTTTAAAGATTCTTAGATCCCTGGCTAGGACTCAAACCTCTGGGATCAACAGCCAATAAATTATAGCGAGAAGAGACAAGTAAGCAGCAGTACCAATAGGAGTAAGATACAGTCTGAATGAAACGAATGCAGTGGAAAAAAATTCTTTAATCAAATTGTAACTGAAAAGTTTGATTGGGGCCTTTTTTTAATGGTTCAGTTCAATTTATCGATCTGGTATCCAGCCTGACAGCACGGATACTTTCCTCGAAAGGCAGAAAAAGGCCGAATCACAAATTTGCTTTTATTTGCAAAGAGTGCACCGCCCAGCCTCGCCAATTAATCGGGTGGAATTTCATCACGCAACCAGATCCCTCCTAGCCGAGGACGTAACTTCCGGCTTGTGTAATCAACCCGTTTTCTCACCGGTAGAGAAGGAAAAAAGGTACCGCTGAGATCTCTTTATCGTGGGTAGAAAGCGGTCAGTAGATTGCTTCCTTAAGGATCTCGGTGGAAGCTATAAAAGGAGGTTTTATCTGCCACAAGTAATCCATAAATTTCCCAAGAACCGTTCGCCGAATTTTTATTTCTGCAGTGGTGGACTCTTCCTTGGGTATATTCCCTTTGATGTTGATCTTTGGCATGAACTCAAATCTGTCTAGCAGCTCTGATCTATAGAGCGTAGGATAATAGAGTTGGAAGGGACTTTGAAGGGCTTCAAGTCCAATTTTCTGCTCAAGCAGGAGACCCTAAACTAGAGGTGGGTTTCAGCAGGTTCTGACCAGTTCTGAAGAACCGGTAGCGGAAATTTTGAGTAGTTCGGAGAACCGGTAGCGGAAATTTTGAGTAGTTCAGAGAACCAGTAGCTGAAATTTTGAGTAGTTCAGAGAACCAGTAGCAGAAATTTTGAGTAGTTCGGAGAACTGATAGCGGAAATTTTGAGTAGTTCGGAGAACCGGTAGCGGAAACTTTGAGTAGTTCAGAGACCTGGTAGCGGAAATTTTGAGTAGTTCAGAGAACCGGTAGCGGAAATTTTGAGTAGTTCAGAGACCCGGTAGTGGAAATTTTGAGTAGTTCAGAGAACCGGTAGCGGAAATTTTGAGTAGTTCGGAGAACCGGTAGCAAAAATTTTGAGTAGTTCGGAGAACCGATAGTGGAAATTTTGAGTCGTTCGGAGAACCGGTAGCGGAAATTTTAAGTAGTTTGGAGAACCGGTAGCGGTAATTTTGAGTAGTTTGGAGAACCGGTAAATACCACCTCTGGCTGGCCCCACCCCCATCTATTCTCTGCCTCCCGAATCCCAGCTGATTGGGAGGAAATGGGGATTTTGCAATATCCTTCCCCCAGGAGTGGGGTGGGAATAGGGATTTTGCATTATCCTTCCCCTGGAGTGGGGAGGGAATGGGGATTTTGCACTATCCTTCCCCTGGAGTGGGGTGGGAATAGGGATTTTGCAGCATCCTTCCCCTGGAGAGGGTGGGAATGGGAATTTTGCAGTATCTTTCTCCTGGAGTGGGATGGGAATGGAGATTTTGCACTATCCTTCCCCAGGAGTGGGGAGGGAATGGGGATTTTGCAGTATCCTTCCCCTGCCAGGCCCACCAAGCCACGCCCACAGAACCGGTAGTAAAAAACAAAATTGGATTTCACCACTGCCTTCAAGCCTTCCAGGAAGGCCACGTCCCATCACACTGCAACCTTGCATTGCTGCCGTTCACCCTCATCCCCATTCCCAGGACGATGGGCGTCTCCGGGAGAGCTGGGTCCGTGCATAATGCATCCAAAATATGAACCTGATCCTTGTTTTATCTCTGCTTGGATTCGTTCTACGTCTCGTCTGCTGCTTTCTCCTCCTTTTTTTTACATTCTTTTGCTGCTGTTGCTTTCGTGGTTGGGTCTCCTATTTTTTTTTTCTCTCCCTCCTCCCCTGTTTGGAAGGAAGGAAAGAAAATGGGCTGGAGGGAGGGAATCAAATCCACCTTCAGGTTTGTTTTATCCCCCCCGAGTCCATCAACCTTCAACCCCATTCATCTTTCATTGCTGCTGAAAGTTAATGGGCCCCCAAATTGCATTCCCCAAATATTGGGGGGGGGGGGGTGTCAGGAAAGCAGCCCGACCCCAAACCTAGTTGATCTCTGGCGATCGTTTCAATTGAGTGACCATTTTTAAGCCATTATCCGTGGCCGGAGCGGGTGGTGATTTGGAATTGGCCGTTTGATAAGAGCCCCGGTTATCAACGGGGGGATACTTTCTCATTTACATTTAGATGAGTATTGATTATTTATTTACTCCGAGAAGGGAGAGTCATTCCCAATCTTATCTTTCTCGTCTCGGCTTGTCAGCAGGAAGAGAGAGAGATGGAGCTCCTGACATCGGGCGTGCAGATAAAAGCACTTTTTTTCTTTCTTTCTTTCTTTTTTTTTTCTTTTTAGCACAGATAAAAGTTGGGATTGGCCCTTTTTTTTCTCGCCTTGACTGAAAAGGAGAAGTTTTAAAAAATTAGAACTGATGGGCTCGGCTTTTCAAAAGGCCATCTGAAGGCTTTCGCAATTTAGCTGGCAGGCAAAGATGGCTTCTCGGAATAATGTCCACTTCTCGTACAAGAGAGAGAGAGGGAGAGAAGGAGGGAGAGAGGAAGGGAGAGAGAAGGAGAGAGGGAGGGAGGAAGAGAGAGAGAAGGAGGAAGGGGGAGGGAGAGAGAGAGAAGGAGGGAGGGAGGGAGAGAGAAGGAGGAAGGGAGAGGGAGAAGAAGGGAGGGTGGGAGAGAGAAGGAGGGAAGGAGGGGAGAGGGAGGAAAGGGGGGAGAAAGGAGGGAGGGAGAGAGAGAAGGAGGGAGGGAAAGGGAGAGAGAGAAGGAGGAAGGGAGAGAGAGAGGGAGAAGAAGAGAGGGAGGGTGGGAGAGAGAGAGAGAGAAGGGCCTGCCAATATTTTATTAGGTAAACAGATTAGAATTCTTGGAAGACCAAGGTTTTGGCAGCAAACTGCCGAATGCCTGCCAAGACCGGTTTCACTCCCATAAAGCAGAAGAGGACAGGAGCAACAAATTATCCACGAGACAAGAGTTTAGTCAATGTTCAGTCCAAAATATATCCAAGCCGAATTTCAGAGATCACGATGTGACTTGCAGGGTTTAACTTTGTCCGTCACAAAGCCTGAAGAGCAATCCCACCCACTTTTATTCCTGGTGGGATGTGGCTCCGTGACTCGGCTCAATCTCTGGCCCTCCCACGCCTCTTCCGTTGCTGCGCACGCTTCTCCCTCCGACGCTGCCTGGGATCAAGCCAGGATTCATCATCCTCACTCCCTATCAATTGGATGATTGATTCATCATCCTCACTCCTTATCAATTGGTGCTCCGATATGCCTTCCTCCTGGCACGGGAGGCTGTTCCTCCTGGCCTTCGGATGGAACCTGAGGCATTGCCAGAGAGGAGGGTCCTGGAAAGGGAGGCCTTGTCAGTTCCTCCCCATCACCTTCTGAGTCCTCTTCCTCTGTTAGGACAGGCTTGGGAGTCGGGGTCACAACAACCTCTGTCTCCCTCACCCTAACCAGAGGAAATGGTGGGGACCGGCTACGCGTGCCTTTAAATAATTTCGGGAACGGAGGGCTTATTTTTGGGGAGAGCTCATTTTTGGGGAAACACGGTAAAGATTGTGCATTCCTCGAATTGTGCATTACAAAGTGGCTGGTTGAGTTAGGGTGTCTGTTACTTTAAGAATTGTTGTTTTAAGAATTGTTCAGTTGTCTAGTGTGACTCCCTCCGAAGGCCATCTGCTGAGAGACCTACAGTCTTCCTTGTGTTATTAGTTGGCCGATGGGAGAAGAACAGACTGTCTGGCTAGACAAGCCAAGGGGTCCAATCCAACAAACCATGGCTTATGTTCTACCCTCCAGGGCTGAATGCAGCCACCTCCCCGTCCGAGGCGATGAAATTTTAATTTTTCACCCGATACGAAATAAAACCGGTTAAATATACACAAAGCCGCCGTTTCAAACCGCATTTAATTAATGGGGCTTTCCTTTAATTACACTTCGATGTAAAATAAATCAAGCCAAATTGAGGTCAGTCGGGGATGTTTTCGACCGACATTTGGACTCAGAAAGGTTTAGAAAATCCTCAGCAGGGTCTTTTCGGGAGGCCGTTTTGGGGACTAGTCACCACTGGGAAGGCTGAGGCTTTTTTGTAGAAATCAACTTTAAAATAGGCTCTGTATGTCATACAGCTGGAATACGGATAGTGAAGCCAAAAGTAATGCAGAGAAGCTTAACCATGGGAAAGATCCACCCGAGAACTAAGGAGAAATTTCCTTAATTTGTGAAAATAATTGATCAGTGGAACAGCTTGCCTCCAGAGCTTGTGGGTGCTCCATCCCTGGAGGTTTTTAAGAAGAGATTGGATGGCCATTTGTCCGAAAGGGTATTTATTTATTTATTAGTTCAATTTATATGCCGCCCTTCTCCGGAGACTCAGGGCAGCTTACAATGCGTTTAAGCAATAGCCTTCATATTTTTGTATATACCTGCTTAGTAGGGCTTTCGGACCCCCCCTAAGCGGTGTTCTTTTTTATACAAAGTCAGCTTATTGCTCCCACAATCCGGGTCCTCATTTTATCTACCTCGGAAGGATGGAAAACTGAGTCAACCTTGAGCCTGGTGAGATTCGAACTTGCAGTAATTGTAGGCAGCTGGTGCTACTTAACAGCACTTTAGTCTGCTGCGCCACCAAGGCTCTAGTGGGTAGTGGGTCTGTTGCTTGAGCAAGAGGTTAGACTAGATGACCTCCAAGGTCCCTTCCAACCCTGTTTTTCTGGAATTCAATTTAGCGCTGATGATCATTTAATCTACAATGGCCAACTGGATTCCTTTCCGAAGCCCCCAAGTTGGAAGGGGCTAGAAGTAGATGGGATTGCCCTGGGGACAGTTATACTACGAGGAAGAGTCATGGCCGGCTGGCTTATTTATAATTCGTTTATTTATTTGATATTCTTGCCTCTGCCGGTTCCCAGAACGGGAAACGATGAATAAGAAAATTTCATAACCTGTTTCCCCAAAAATAAGACCCAACCGGAAAATAAGCCCTAGCATGATTTTTCAGCATGCTCATAATATAAGCCCTACTCCCAAAATAAGCCCCAGTTAAGATTGTCAGCCAAACGGAGGCATTTAGTAACGTATTTCCCCGAAAATAAGACCCAACCAGAAAATAAGCCCTAGCATGATTTTTCAGGATGCTCGTAATATAAGCCCTATCCCCAAAATAAGCCCCAGTTAAGATTGTCAGCCAGATGGAGGCATCTAGTACCATATTTCCCTGAAAATAAGACCCAACCAGAAAATAAGCCCTAGCATGATTTTTCAGGATGCTCGTAATATAAGCCCTACCCACAAAATAAGCCCCAGTTAAGATTGTCAGCCAGATGGAGGCATCTAGTACCATATTTCCCTGAAAATAAGACCCAACCGGAAAATAAGCCCTAGCATGATTTTTCAGGATGCTCGTAATATAAGCCCTATCCTCAAAATAAGCCCCAGTTAAGATTGTCAGCCAGATGGAGGCATCTAGTACCATATTTCCCTGAAAATAAGACCCAACCAGAAAATAAGCCCTAGCATGTTTTTTCAGCATGCTCGTAATATAAGCCCTATCCCCAAAATAAGCCCGAGTTAAGATTGTCAGCCAGATGGATGCATTTAGTACCGCGTTTCCCCAAAAATAAGACCCAACCGGAAAATAAGCCCTAGCATGATTTTTCAGGATGCTCGTAATATAAGCCCTATCCTCAAAATAAGCCCCAGTTAAGATTGTCAGCCAGATGGAGGCATCTAGTACCATATTTCCCTGAAAATAAGACCCAACCAGAAAATAAGCCCTAGCATGATTTTTCAGGATGCTCGTAATACAAGCCCTATCCCCAAAATAAGCCTCAGTTAAGATTGTCAGCCAGATGGAGGCATTTAGTACCGTATTTCCCCCCAAAATAAAACCTAACCAGAAAATAAGCCCTAATGCGACTTTTGGAGCAAAAATTAATATAAAACCAGATCTTATTTTTGGGGTATTAGATTGTCCTCTACCGGAATCCAGCAGCCATCTCTTGCTTGTTGTCGGTCTCCAGCAAGCTTGGAAAAATGTCAGAAGTGGCGTGCAACGGCGGATTGTTCAAACTTTTCTGGCCGAATTTGGGAGCAGATAAGAATCTTCAACTTGATGGAAACAGGTTTTTCTGCGGTAAACGCGGCCAGGGGCAGATTTTGGAACCCACTCAGCCTTTGGCGGATTCCCAGCCGTGGGAGACAAGGGGGGGGAAAGCTGTGCCTCTCCGTAGGATCGTTTTACACCCGAGCTGCTCGGTTCTTAAGCTGGGTCTGACAGCACGCCTACGACGACAACGCAGAGTTTCCATTTCAGCAAGCGCAGGGAGGAAAGGGTTATTATTATTATTTCCTCCCTTGCTAGACAAAACAAGCTGTTGTTGGTTTGCCTTTTCTTTGCTTGGGTTTGTCAAGCGTTGTTTTGTTGCTAAGCCCGGCTAGGTGGCCCAGTGGCTAAGACACTGAGCTTGTCGATCAGAAAGGTCGGCAGTTTTTACTCCTAGAATACGTCTCCTGCGTGATGTTGGACTAGACGACCTCCAAGATCCCTTCCAACTCTGTTACTCTGTGGCTCTGGTTGCCAATAGCCCTGCCATGTTTTTCCAGAGACTAGCAACGGGCTCTGTTGCAAATCAGATGGCTTTTCTACGTGATGCTGCTTAGTTGGGATGCTTTCTCTCCTTCCTTCCTTCCTTCCTTCCTTCCTTCCTTTCTTCTTTCCTAACATTATTGCTGTGGCTTTAGATTTCCTTCCTTCCTCTCCTTTCTTCTTTCCCTCTCTCCTTCCTTCGCCTTCTTCCTTCCTTCTTTCCTTCCTTCCTCCCTCCCTTTACTTCTTCTTTCCTTCCTTCCTTCTTTTCTAACATTATTGCTGTGGCTTTAGACTCCCTCCCTTCCTCCCTCCGTCCTTCCTTTCTCTCATTCACTCTTATCATTTTCCCTTCCATATAGTCTCTTTCTTAGTCCTCCCTCTTCCTTCCTTTTTTCTTCCTTCCTTCCTTCCTTCCTTCCTTCCTTCCTTTGTCATTTGTTCATTCTTTCGTTCTTTCTATTCTCTTTCTCTCTCTCTCTCTTATTTGCACAAAATGCAATTGGCTTTCCAAACGCCTAGCTCCAGCTCCATGCTCTGCTTTTGATCATGTCCTGCTGCAGAGGGAATTCATGACTGGGAAGACATGATAACAAGGTCAGCCGATGAATAGGCATGGCAACAGATCAGCCAATTGGAGCTGAATTGGAAACTGAAACTGGAAGGAGGCTGGGCGTGGCTCAGCTCTGTGTGTGTGCTGAGAACTGAAACTAGTCTGCTGTGCTCTGCTTGTGTTTTGCTTGTAACTACTACCACATTGGAAGAAATCTGCTGTTGGTATTGTAAATTTACTTCATGTGTTATTATGTATATAAAGAAGTTAATGAATCCTGCTGCATCAGTCTGCCAGTTCTTTCTGGATTTGATTTTTGGAACGAACTCTTGACAACCCAGTCATCGAGAATCCCCTTGTGCAGACTGAAGAAGCGTCTTCATGAAGTCACAAAAGGTGCTTTTTCAAGAAACAACTGGACTCTCCTTCGTTTTTTTCCTTGAGGACGTTTCGCTTCTCATCCGTGAAGCTGAGAACGGAAGAGCCAAAGAAGCTTCTCGGATGACAAGCGAAACGTCTTCAAGGATAAACAAAGGAAAAGTCCAGTTGCCTCTTGAAAAAAGAACCTTTGGGACAACCAAGACCTGTCCTGGGGGAATGGCCGAGAATCTCCATAGACAGTCCGTATAAAAGTTGCTTATTGTCTCTTTTCAGGACCTCAATACCGCCTGGGAGAAACAGAGTGAGCCGAACATTCCTATCGACTTAGATTGTACCTTGGAGAGCCAAAGCACTCTGGAATTTTGCCTCGTCCGTGAGAATAGTAGGTTGGCTCTTGTTGTAGTTGTTGTTGTTGTCCTTCTTCTTCTTCTCCTTCTTCTCCTCCTCCTCCTCCTCCTCCTCTTCTTCTCCTTCTCCTTCTTCTCCCTCCTCCTCCTCCTCCTCCTCTTCTTCTCCTCCTCCTCCTCCTCCTTCTCATCCAGGTTGGAGAAGGAGGATAGAGTTGATTTGCTAGGATTTCTTTCATAATAACTTCTCCTTCTCCTTCTTCTCCTTCTCCTTCTCCTTCTCTTCCTTCTCCCTCCTCCTCTCACTCCTCTTCCTCATCTTCTTCTTCTATTTCTTCTCCTCTTCCTCCTTCTCCTCCTCCTCCAGGTTGGAGAAGGATAGAGTTGATTTGCTAGGATTTCTTTCATAATAATTTCTCCTCCTCCTCCTCCTCCTCCTCCTCCTCCTCCTCCTCCTCCTCCTCCTCCTCCTCCTCCTCCTCCTCCTTCTTTTCTCTCTCTCCTTCCCTCCCTCCTTCCTTCCTTACAGCCCTTTATAAAACACTTCAAGCTCGGGTAAGTTACGTCCTCCGGCTTCTCAGCTCACGTTGCTTTGCAGCTACTCTCTAAGCGGTTTACAGCTCTTGCTTCCCTCCCCACCAACAATCTGGGTCATCCTTTTACTCGACCTCGGAAGGACGGAGGGCTGAGTCAACCTTGGAGCCGGTCATGATCAAACTCCAAGCTGTAGGCAGAATTAGCCTGCAATGCTGCATTCTAACCACTGTGCCACCGGGTCTCAGTAATTGATGTTAAAATCTCCAATCCATGGTTTGGTACTTTGGCAAATTGCAAGTCTGTAGTTATTCCTCACTGCTCCTCTCTTTACGATTGCTACCTTTTGAGTCTGGCATTTAAGGCCTATCTGAAAGGAGAGAGGGGGGTGGGTGGGTATAGTCCTGGACAGCTGGTACTCCATTCTTCGCATGCCCCGGAGACATCTCCCAATTGCCGTGAGACTTCCCCGTCTAATTTTAGCTGCTGTAATTAAAATTAGCCATTTCTTCAGATAAAGGATTTGCAGCGTTAAGGCGTTTTTATTTTTTTTTTTTCTCCTCCTCCAGAAGAGCACGCGGTGTGCATGCGCTTACACCCCTATTCTCTTTAAGGAGCTGAACAGAATGCTGGCAAAAATGAACGCCAAAAAAGCCTGCGTTCCAAGATCTTGTGTGTTTATATTTCAAGGGATTAAGTGAAAGGGGGAAAGAAAAATCACATTTTTTTGAATATTATTATTAGCACACAAGAAGTCTTCTTCTTCTTTCTTTTTCACCCAGCCCTTACTGGGATTGGGAAGATAAAACACAATCTCTTCCCATATTTGGGAATGTTCGGTAGGAACTGCGTTGCAGTGGGATTTTTATTTTTATTTCTCCCCCCCCCCTCCGCCCCACTTTTCCCCTCCTCTCCTTTCCCCACCTCTCTTCTCTGCTCGAGAGAAGTCCCTGCACTATTCATGGTTAATTTCCTTTTATACTTCCCACCCAGCTTCTGGAGAGTTCCTGGTTCTCATTTCGTCATTAAACCGTAATTAGTATTCAAGGGAAATTGGTCTTAATATATTAAAATTGGTTAAGTGCCTTTAGTCCTGTATCAAAGCCAATATCTTATTGGAAAATGTAATTGGGGACGCTGTGTATGTAATTAATTGAATTACAATTAAGAACTTTCATTAAGCAATATACCACTACATTAAAGCAATAAGAGGGTGGGGTTGGGGGATCCAGGGTGGGGTGTGTATGTGGGTCGGTATACTGCAGCACAACTAACCTTTATGTTCCTTCAGAATTTTCTTAACGTGTTTCCCCCAAAATAAAGACCGGGTCTTATATTAATTTTCGCTCCAAAAGACACATTAGGGCTTATTTTCCAGTTAGGTCTTATTTTCAGGGGTAATACGGTACTAAATGTGTCCATCTGGCTTAACTGAGGCTTTTATTGGGGGGTAGGGCTTATATTACGAGCATCCTGGGAAATGATGCTAGGGCTTATTTTCCAGTTGAGTTTTTACTTTCAGGGAAACAGGGTAGCATCCTCCAGAGAAGCCAAAACATATGAAGGACGGTTGCAGGATCCACACATTTTGGAAGTCCAAATAGGAAACACTGAGCTGTACCAAGAGGCCAGAAGTCCTCATCCTTAACTAAGGGTTTGGATCCAAGGTGGTCTCCTTCCTACCGCAAGGTTGGGCTGACTCTGAAAGCCGTTATTACATCTGAGAAATTCTACTCCTTTTCTTCACCGCTCTCTAGCTTTCCCTAACACATCCTTTTAACGGCTCCCGAGAATCTAATTAGTTGTTGTTTTTAAAACCTACAAACGTGCAGACTCCTAAAACAGAGAGCTCATCCCAGAATCCCTTCCCCTAGAAGGAAGATCACTTGCGGATTCGCAGAACCCATTACGCCTTCGTCGAAGGAGGAGGAGGAGGAGGTGGCCCCGCTCTAATCCTAATAAGAAACATCTATGTCTCAAACTGCAGGGCGTATTATGACTTTATTGTTCTTGTCGTCGGGGTGGCATTGCGGGATTTTTCTCCCCTCGGGTGGGTTGTTTTGCGATTTTCATAGGCGACGGAATAACGTCAATGGCTTTTCTTTTTTTAAAAAAAAAGATTTTCAAATATTTGAGAGTAACAACTCTATACAGAGGTTTCTTGGTTTTTTTTATTATTTTATTTTATTCTAGCCTGCTTATCTAATTTAGCTTATTGAAACTGAAAATAGGGCTGAGAAAACCAGCATTGATTGGGTGGGAAAGGACTCTGCTTAATTGTCCGTCCGGTGGAAGATATTGTGAAGTAAGCAAACACTCCCCCCCCCCCGGCAAGAATTTTTGCTTCTAAGCATTACATTTATTTCATTTGGAATTTGCACGACCTCTGTGTTGATTCCTTAAGAGTGGGCCTTGAGGCGCTTCAAGGAAAGGTCTGAAACGTCCTGCGTTGTTGCTGCAGAGAATTTTCCAGCTTAATCTTCGACGTCGTCCGAGGACTCCAAACTCATTCTTCACTCTGAAAATATTTCCCTCCCCCTTTTGCCGTTGAAATTATTCCACTGAAATGGAATAATTGGGTGTTTAACCAGTGGGTGCCTTCTCCTACTCTCTTATTACACTCTCCTGACAAGCGAAGCCTGGGGGGTGGAATCAAGAGAGACACCAGCCTAGTATCCTTACATTCCCACAAGCAGTATAAATCCAACCCCTCTTGAATTCCGTTGAGACTTACCTAGCGCCAATTTA